>NC_037669.1:60894836-61104750 GCF_003255815.1 Theropithecus gelada
GCCCGCATCTCCAAGACAATCCTAAGTCAAAAGAACAAAGCTGGAGGCATCACGCTACCTGACTTCAAACTATACTACAAGGCTACAGTAACCAAAACAGCATGGTACTGGTACTAAAACAGAGATATAGACCAATGGAACAGAACAGAGTCCTCAGAAATAATACCACACATCTACAGCCATCTGATCTTTGACAAACCTAAGAAAAACAAGAAATGGGGAAAGGATTCCCTATTTAATAAATGGTGCTGGGAAAATTGGCTAGCCATAAGTAGAAAGCTGAAACTGGATCCTTTCCTTACTCCTTATACGAAAATTAATTCAAGATGGATTAGAGACTTAAATGTTAGACCTAATACCATAAAAATCCTAGAGGAAAATCTAGGTAGTACCATTCAGGACATAGGCATGGGCAAAGACTTCATGTCTAAAACACCAAAAGCAACGGCAGCAAAAGCTAAAATTGACAAATGGGATCTCATTAAACTAAAGAGCTTCTGCACAGCAAAAGAAACTACCATCAGAGTGAACAGGCAACCTACAGAATGGGAGAAAATTTTTGCAATCTACTCATCTGACAAAGGGCTAATATCCAGAACCTACAAAGAACTCAAACAAATGTACAAGAAAAAAACAAACAACCCCATCAAAAAGTGGGCAAAGGATATGAACAGACATTTCTCAAAAGAAGACATTCATACAGCCAACAGACATATGAAAAAATGCTCATCATCACTGGCCATTAGAGAAATGCAAATCAAAACCACAATGAGATACCATCTCACACCAGTTAGAATGGCGATCATTCAAAAGTCAGGAAACAACAGGTGCTGGAGAGGATGTGGAGAAATAGGAACACTTTTACACTGTTGGTGGGATTGTAAACTAGTTCAACCATTATGGAAAACAGTATGGCGATTCCTCAAGGATCTAGAACTAGATGTACCATATGACCCAGCCATCCCATTACTGGGGATATACCCAAAGGATTATAAATTATGCTGCTATAAAGACACATGCGCACGTATGTTTATTGCAGCACTATTCACAATAGCAAAGACTTGGAATCAACCCAAATGTCCATCAGTGACAGATTGGATTAAGAAAATGTGGCACATATACACCATGGAATACTATGCAGCCATAAAAAAGGATGAGTTTGTGTCCTTTGTAGGGACATGGATGCAGCTGGAAACCATCATTCTTAGCAAACTATCACAAGAACAGAAAACCAAACACCGCATGTTCTCACTCATAGGTGGGAACTGAACAATGAGATCACTTGGACTCAGGAAGGGGAACATCACACACCGGGGCCTATCATGGGGAGGGGGGAGGGGTGAGGGATTGCATTGGGAGTTATACCTGATGTAAATGACGAGTTGATGGGTGCAGCAGACCAACATGGCACAAGTATACATATGTAACAAACCTGCACGTTATGCACATGTACCCTACAACTTAAAGTATAATAATAATAAATAAATTTAAAAAAAAAAAAAAAAAGAGCTGGAGGAATCATGACTTTCAGTTAACAGATGTTTGAAATAGATGTTTAGAGGTTACTGATATACATGTCAAGTTGTTCACTCCCATCATTTAAAATATCACCTTATAATTCCACACAAAAGTAAATGGCATGTGGATGTCATAATTTAGAATGTGTAATCTTTTAAAAAAATCTTATAAAAATACACTGGACTCAGTGGTACGTGCCTGTAGTCCCAGCTACTTGGGAGGCTGAGGTGGGAAGATCACTTGAACCCAGAAGTTCAACACTGTAGTGTGCAACAATCATGCCTATGAATAGCTACTTCACTCCAGCCTGGGCAACATAGCAGGACTCTATCTCTAAAAAATGTTTTAAATCTCATAAAAAAATAAGTAAATCTGGCCGGGCATACTGACTTGCGCCTGTAATCCCTTTGGGAGGGTGAGGCGGGTGGATCACCTGAGCTCAGGAGTTCGAGACCACCCTGGCCAACATGGCAAAACCCTGTCTCTACTAAAAATATAAAAATTAGCTGGGCGTGGTAGCAAGAGCCTGTAATCCCAGCTACTCAAGAGGCTGAGGCAGGAGAATCTCTTGAACCTGGGAGTCAGAGGTTGCAGTGAGCTGAGATCGCACCCGTGCTCTCCAGCATGGCCACCAAGAGTGAAACTCTGTCTCAAAAAAAAAAAAAAAAAAAAGCAGGTAAATTCATGACTTAGGGCTAACTAGTTCATAAAATATTAAAAATTTAGCTGGTTAAACCAAATATTTTAAAGATATGTATATTTATGTCAACATTGATCATATATCTATTGTGTGTAAAACAGCATGTTAGGCAATGTTGATATACTTTCTGAAATATTAATGATTAATTGAAAATGAAAGGTTAAATTAAAAAGAAAACCTCATTGAGATGAGTGATCAGGAAAGGCCTCTTTTTTATAAGTGACACATAACATGAGCTCCGAATTATAAAAGGAACTAGCCTTTCACAATGAAAAGAAGAACACTTCTGACAGTGGGAGCAGCATGTGCAAAGGCCCTGCACTAGAAAAAGCACAGTGCATTTTGGGAATTTAGAGAGTTCACTATGCCAGGAGCGGAGGGGTCAAGGAAGAAGGTGGCATGCTATGAGATTAGAGAAGTAAGGGGCCAAATAATGCTTGATCTTATAGGCAATGGTGAAGAGTTTAGATTTTATTGTAAATGGAATGTATTTAAAAGATCACTCTGGCTGCTGTGTGGCAAATGAACTGGACATGGAAAAATCAGAACAGAGAGAGAAAGAGGTTAGGAGGCAGTCCAGGAGGAAGATGTTGGTGGCTTGGACTAAGCTGGAGTCAGAGAAAGTGGATAGATGTTTTCGAGATACACTTAGGTCTTACTGATGGTTGGATGTAGGGAAAGGGTAAAGAAAAGATACAAATTCAAGACTGACACTGGTAAGATGATAGTTCCATCTGGTAGATAGAGAACAAGCAGGGAGGAACAAGCCTGTAGTGGGAAGAATGGGGGGCAGATGTTTACATTTGCACATGTTAAGTTTGAGCTGCTTGGGAGACCCAGAAATAGAACTGTTGATTCTAAGTCTGGAGTTCAGAGATGTCAAAACTGGAGAAATACATTTGGATGACTAAGTCTGTCAATGAGAATAAAAGCTTGGGAAAAGAATGAGATAAGGAAGAGGAGGAGAGAGAAAGAAAGGAGGCCCAGTTGTGAACTTCAAGAAACTCTGAACATCCCCCTTGAGAACAATTGATTGCAGAGTAGAGAGAGCACCAGACTCAAAAGGATGTGGGTTCTAATCCCATTTTAGTTTTAGACACTATGACCTTGGGCAAGTAACTGCTTCTTTCTGAACTCAGGATCTATACTTTAAGGTAAAAATTATTCTCTAATTCTCTTCCATCACCAATATTCTGTAATTCTCTTGGTATTAGGCTCATTTTCCAATTACTTTGGGCGTATTTGTAACTCTCTTTGCCTACCTTAAATTATCATATCCAGAATACCCTTTTCTAATCATGATTTGAATTTTAGGTGCATTAAGTTAACATTCCTCTAAATCTTTCCCTTCTGCCAAATTGTGATTTCTTGGGGGGTGGAGGGGCAGTTGTGCTTGTGCTTTTTGGCTTGTGCATTCCAATCCAATTTGGGCACAGTGAGGCATCTGTGGCACAATGGAGATTGGTATTGGTAGGCTTCCTTGTTTGTTAAAAATGAACTTCCTTATTTTTGCCATTTCTGTTGAGCTCAATTTCCCAGTCTCTTTTAAATCAGCTTTAGAGATTTGAGGATTGCCAGTGGGGTGTGTTATTTGACCTCACTTAATGTTTGTGTTTGGTTCAGATCATAAAGCAAACCAAATTGACTGCCTCTGCTCAGTACCCAATAGGACTTATAACCCAGGCAAAATGTGGGTTGAAAGATGTATTCCCAATTGCAATGTAGTGGAAGTGTTTGTATTAACAAAGTTTCAGAGAACTGCTTAAGGATCTCAGGGTGGTATCTGTTCTAGAGATTTTTTTCTTAACAAATTAACACTGTCAAATTATTCCGGTGGAAATAATTTTTTAACAAAGTGTCTTTGCTGTCCTGTCACAGTGCTTTATTGCTAATTTTTCTCATGAGATGATTCTCCCTGTTGCTTTTGCCTTTGTCTCACAATGCACCATCTGAACCTACTAAGAAAGTTGGAAAAAAAATTTTTAAAAAGACTTTATACTAAAAAACAAAAACCACAGTTCAGTGGTTAGTAAAAAATGATAGCTAAGATAGCAATTAGATGTCCTTTCCTTTTGACCTAATAAAGACTCTGAAACTGGCACTGGGTCATCTCAGCAAACACAATTGTTATAGTAATGACTTTCCTCCTATTATAGGTAAGGGCTTTTCAGTAATTTATCTTTACTACATATCCCTGTTTTCAGGATTCAAGCCTCTAGTCATGACTGATATGGTTATTAGAGACAGAAGAGGTTAGATTAAAGAAAGCAATAATTCCTTGTTGCATCTTGGGTTATTTGGCCAAATTAACAGTGATGTTAAATGCGTGATGCACGTAATGAATGTAGTGAGGTATAAGCCAGTACCATGATTGTGCCCAGGTGAAATACAACATTATCAACCTGCTTTTGCATATTTTTTCCTTCATGGTCCTAGATGGAAACCCTTTCAAATTCTCCAAAATAGATTCAGCTAGGGGAAACCTCAATATCTGCTTTTATATGAGGCAAATATTCCCAAATTGTGACTTTGACTGCATTATTTACCCTTCCCCTTTTCTACCTTTTGAAAGTTGAATTGTGCCCCCTCCCAAAAAGTATATGTCCACGTCCTAACCCCCAGTACCTGTGAATGTACCCCAATTTGGAGAAAAGGTATGTGTGGATGTAATTCAGTGAAGGATCTCTAGATAAAATCATCCTGAGTTTACTGGGTGAACCCTAAATCCAATGACAAGTGTCCTTATAAGAAGAAGAGAAGACATAAACAGAGGATAGGATAAGGCCATGTGAAAACAAGGCAAAAATTGGAGTGATTTGTCTGCAAGTGAACTAACATCAAGGATTTCAAACAATCACCAAAACTAAGAGAGAGTTGTAGAATGGATTCTCCTTCAGAACCTTCAGAAGGAACTAGCCCTACCAACACTTTGGTTTTGGATTTCTGGTCTATAGAATTGGGAAAGAATAAATTTTCTTTCTTTCTTTCTTTCTTTCTTTCTTTCTTTCTTTCTTTCTTTCTTTCTTTCTCTCTCTCTCTCTCTCTCTCTCCCTCTCTTTCTTCCTCCCTCACTCCCTCCCTCACTTCTCTCTCCTTCCTTCCTTCCTTCCTTCCTCCCTCCCTCCCTCCCTCCCTCCCTTCCTCCCTTCCTTCCTTCCTTCTTCCCTCCCTCCCTCCCTCCCTTCCTCCCTTCCTCCTTTCCTTTCCTTTCCTTTTCTTTCTTTCCTTCTTTCCTTTCTTTCTTTTTTTATGGAGTCTCACTCTGTCACCCAAGCTGGAGTGCAGTGGTGTGATCTTGGCTCACTGCAACTTCGACCTCCTGGGTTCAAGTGATTCTCCTGCCTCAGCCTCTCAAATAGCTGGGAATATAGGCAAGTGCCACCACGCCCGGCTGATTTTTATATTGTTAGTAGAGACGGGGTTTTACCATGTTGGCCAGGCTGGCCTCAAACTTCTGACCTCAAGTGATCTGCCTGCCTTGGCCTCCCAATGTGCTGGGATTACTGGCATGATCCACCACTCCCGGCCAGGGAGAAAAAATTTCTATGGTGTTAAGTTTCCTAGCTCGTAATAATTTGTTACAACAGCCCTAGGAAACTAATATACTATACTCTACCAATCATTCTGCAAGAGGCAGCATGCTGGAGTGAGAAAGACATTGCACTTCGAAAACAGCTTCTGCGCTTGATGCTTTCACCAGTAGCTGTGTGACCTTGAGCATACTGCAACTCCACCCTGAGTCTCTGTTGCTTCATCTACAAAAGGGAAGGATGTGGACTTTCCTTTCAAGTTCTTTCTAGCTCTATCCTTGCTCTCCCACCATAAAGAAACCCAGAAAATTGAAAAAAATTTAAAATAATGATTTTTGGTTGTTGGACAACTGGTATTGTAGGACTGTGGCTCCTGAGAGAAGGACAACAGACAAGATAATTCCTAAGCTCACTCCAAGTTTAGCCTGAAGGTACTTTCTGGACTATGCCACAGAGAGATGAAACATAATCAAAGCCCAGCAGGACTTCTGAGTTGAAGGGATAAATATTGGAATTTGTGGAGAACAAAGTTACTGACATTTGTGGTACAGAGCACCAGGAGGAGAGAATCATGTATAAAAAATAGTTCTAGAAATATGCATAGGATTCTTCTTGAATTTTTGCTGAATGCTAAGATGTTCATACAAATGGTGAAGCTTCACAAGGCTGGGCAATGGAAGTGACTGGATAACTGTGAGCTAAACCTTTCCCAGATCTCACACAGGGTTGGGAGATGTTTAAGTTCCAACCATATTGGGAGACTGTATTAAACACCTCATGCATTCATTAGAGACACCCAAAAGGGTTATGTCTCAGTAGGATGACTAAATTAGCTCTAAGGTAAAGGCTACATTCGACTTATCTTAACAGATCATAAAAATAAGCCTTTAAAATCTCATTTGCAAGAAATGTTTACTGCTTGCCAAAATAACCTTCAGCAGTCTTTAGAAGAAGACAGCAAAATCCAGATACTCAGCAACATAATGTTCATAATGCCTTTCATCTAATTAAAAAGTACTAGACACTCTGAGTAGCAGGAAAATGTGACCCATAACCAGGAGACAAATTAGTCAGTAGAATCAGACCCAGGTATAATAGAAATAATGGAATTACCAGACAAAGATTTTAAAACAGCTCTGTACATATGTATGAGATTTCAATTAAAATATGGACACAATGAAGTGATAAATGAAAAATACAGAAACAGTCAAATGGAACTTCTAAACTGAGAAACACAATATCAGGAATAAAAAAACTAACTAGATGAGGATAACAGTTGATTGGACCCTCCAGAAAAAAAAGATCAATCATGTAACTTAAAGACATAGTAGAGGCCGGGCGCGGTGGCTCAAGCCTGTAATCCCAGCACTTTGGGAGGCCGAGACGGGCGGATCACGAGGTCAGGAGATCGAGACCATCCTGGCTAATACGGTGAAACCCCGTCTCTACTAAAAAATACAAAAAACTAGCTGGGCGAGGTGGCGGGCGCCTGTAGTCCCAGCTACTCGGGAGGCTGAGGCAGGAGAATGGCGTAAACCCGGGAGGCGGAGCTTGCAGTGATCTGAGATCCGGCCACTGCACTCCAGCCCGGGTGACAGAGCCAGACTCCGTCTCAAAAAAAAAAAAAACAAAAAACAAAAAACAAAAAACAACAAAAAAAACATAGTAGAAATGATCTGAACTAAAGCTCAGAGGAAAAATAAAGCTCAAAAATAATGAATAGGGCCTCAGTGACCCATGGGAACACAGGGTTCTATCGTATGTAACTGGAATCCCAGAAACAAAAGATGGGACAGGAGATACAAAATTAATTACTGAAAAATCCCCAAATTTGATGGAATCTGTAAACCTACAGATCCAAGAATCTCAATGAGTCCAAAGTAGAATAAGCATAAAAAAACTATAACAATGTATATCACAATTACAATCAGAGATTCTTTAAGAGTCTTAAAAGCAGCCAAAGAAAAAGACATCTTACAAAGAAACAAAGTAAGATGTACCACTGACTTTTTGCAAGAAACAATGCAGTCCAGAAGATAATGAAATGGCATCTTTAATATCATGCGCAGAAAGAAGCAAAATAGTAACTTAGAATTCTATATCCCCAGTGAAAATATCTTTCAAAAGTGAAGGTAAAATGACGCTTTCAGACAAACAAAAGCTGAGATAACTCATTCCCAGCCTTTCTGCACTAGAAGAAATCATAAAGAAAATTTCAAGATGAAGGAAAATGCCGGAGGGAACTTTGAACCTCCACAAAAGAATGAAGAGTGCAAGACATAGTAAATATGTAGGAAAACACGCAAAGACTTTGTTTCCTCATGTTTACGTTTCTTTGAAAAACTAATTTTATTTTTAGCAAAAATAATAATGCATTGTGGGGTGTATAACATAAGAGTAAAATATGATAATAGTGCAAAGGAATGAGAGAGGAATGGAAGTATTCTGTTGTAGTGATTTGGTTATTACATTATGTATGAAGTAGTATAGTATTATTTGAAGGTAGACTGTGAAAAAATTAAGATGCCTATTGAAATCGCCAGAGTACTAGTTGTATTATTGTAATGACCTCCTAACTAATCTCCTTGCTTCTGTCCTCAGTTCAGCAGCTAAGTTATATTGTATCATACCTCTGCTCAAAACTTTCTGAGGACTGCCCACATCAGAGCAAAAACTGTTGTTTTATCAATCCATATATAATTTGGTCCAAAACTACTTCTCTGACCGCATCTCTAACCTCTGCCCCTATCACTGTCTCTACTGCAGACATGAATCCTGCTTACTGTTCTTTGAACCTGGCTGGCAAGGTCCTTCCTCTCAGTCTTTGCTCTTGCTCTCTCCTTTTCCACTACCACTCTTCTTCCCAAATATCTGGTTTACTTCCTTCCCTCCTTCAAATCTTTCAAACTTTGGCTTTGCCTGTAATCTTCTCTGAACACCAATTTTAAATGGCAAGCTACCATTTGCCCTTCTGGCAATTCCTGTATCTCTTCCTGGCTTTATTTTATTTATAGTGCTTTTTATTTTCTAAGGTATTATAAACTTTACTTATTTGTTTAATTTATTGTCTGTCTTTGTCCCCAAAGTCTATTGCAACATAACCTTCACATGAGTAGATGATTTTTTTTTTTTTTCCTGCTTGGTTCACTAATACAGCCACAGGACCTAGAATAGTGGCCAATATGTAGTAGGCACACAATAAATATTTGATTGAATAATAGTATCCATGGTCAATAAAGCCTGGGAACTCCAATAAGAGCACCAAGACTCCTCTTTGCTGTTGCTGCCCCTCCGAGTTTGTCTCTGAATGCCAGCATATAGAGTATAGCCCTTTCCCTGCCCCATCGGCAATTTCCCAGTCATCTCCCAGTTCTCAAGGCTGCAAAAAATTGGGAAGGCATTCCTTAGCACAGAGAGACTTGACAGTCCTGCTCTAGGCTTTTTATTCACCCTGACAAATGCAACAACCTGTTTTTGTCTTTAAAGCATTTGTGTGTCTGGTGTCTGGAAAGTAGCCACTCTGAGAAGGCCTTTTTTTTTTTTTTTTTTTTAATTTCAAAGCGAACTTGTGGTCTTTTTTGGGTTTTTTGATTTTTATCTTTTGGAAAAGTCGGCGCCTGCAGCTGTGTTGCACTTGAGACTTGGAATCTTTCATCCCTGACAGCAGGAGGATAAAAGGGGGCTTACCATGGTCTACTAAGGAGCCTTTCTTTAGCTTCAGGCAGCAATAGATGTAAGCAAAGGCAAAATGACCACAAGACTCTTGCTTTTTCCTGGGGCTGGGGTTGAGGAAAGGATAGAGCCCATTTTGCCCTACACTAATTAATTTATTTTGCAGACACAGCATTTGTCTGTTTCCAAGTCTGCCTCTATGCCCCATGGATGGAGTTCTGGTGGGAAAGCCCAGAGCACTTTGATTCCAGCCTCAGTCTTTGGCAGCCAAGTTCCCTTGACATCCAGGGCACTGAAAGGAAAAGTCAGTACAAGACAAATGGGCAGATGTTGAATGGTCTAAGGTAAAGTTTGAGACTAAAGCCTGCTTCACTAGTAATGAAAAAGTACCTATTAGGTAATGCTTTTGCACCATATTTGAAGGTTAAAAGATTAGGTGGTTATTTGTTGTTTTAAGCTGGCTTTATCTTTACATATGCCCAGGAAATGAATAGTGGTAGTTTCCATTAGTAAATTTAATTTTTTTTTAAATTGATAATCAAAATAGCGTGCTTCTCCATTTCCCTAACATATTCAGCATAGCTAACCTTCTAGATTTATTTCTGTAACAGTAGTGAATAAGGCTTTTCTGAGCTCAGGATTTTTGAGCATTTGCTGATGGTTAGACATGTTAGCTATTGTGCCACTAGGCTACAAACTAAGTTTTATCTTCTTTTCTTGACTCTTTCTTCTGTCCCCCAGTTCATTTCCTGGCATCCTGGAGGATAGCACTTTGTGAATTGGTAATTAAAAAGACAGGTTAAGCTGGGTGTGGTGGCTCATGCTTGTAATTCTAGCACTTTGGGAGGCCCAGGAGGGCAGATCACTCGAGGTCAGGAGTTTGAGACCAGCCTGGCAACCTGTCTGTACTAAAAATACAAAAATTAGCTGGGTATGGTGGTGTGTACCTGTCCAAGTAGTCCCAACTACTTGAGAGGCTGAGGCAGGAGAATCGCTTGAACCTGGGAGGTGGAGTTTGCAGTGAGCCGTGATCACAACACTACACTCCAGCCTGGGCAACAGAGCAAGACTCTGTCTCAAAAAAAAAAAAAAAAAAAAGATGAGAAAAAATCTGTGTTGATCTGTAGTTAGACAAGGGAAGAAGGGGCTTGACTAGAAAGTAAAGAATGCAATCAGGTTGGTGGCTAGGATAAGAGTGTTACATTGTGTCCCTTGCTTTTTTACTACGATCTTTCTTAGTTTACTATTAGAGATACTTTTATCCTCATAAGAGATTAATTGCCCAAACAAATTATGAAAGGTCTCAGATGATTTCAATATACCTCTGATGCTTTCATTTTATTTTCAGTCAAGATTCTTTTGGAACCAGTGGACAAAATCCAACTTACGTTAACTTGAATGGTAAAAGAGAATTTTTGGTTCACACAACTTTGAAGTAAAGGTTTATCACAGTTTTAGGCACAGCCTGATCCAGGGGACCATGTGAAGTTATCAAGACTTGGTCTGTCTCTCACCTCTGTTTGTCTCTATGGATCTCATATTTTTGTTATAGAATATAGGCTTTCTCTGTGTAACAGGGAAGATAATGGGATAGTGTTTGATTCACATCCTTCTGACCAGTGACTCAAAATTCAAGCCCTTCCTCCATTAGCTCCAAATCTCACAATTCTTGGGTGAGGAATATGATGGAACCAATTGCATCCCACACCCGGCTCTGAGGACAGGAGGACAGAGTATTATGATCCTCAGCCCTATTAGAATTGCCTGTTTGAATGTGGGGAGACATTGTTTAATTAAGTTTGGGTAGAGATTTTACAGTTAATTTTTATTTTCTTCTGCTGCTTATAAGTGCATAAAAGATCACTTTTGCATTGCTGTGGTCTGAATAAGATAGTATGTAAGTAAGTTCTAACCCCAATATCAAGATTTAATAGTTGTATCTCATAATTATCATTTTTGCATGGCATAATAAACCTCGGGGCAGGTAGGGGTAGAATCATCTTAATTTTTCATTTAAAGAAACTAATCCTCTGACAGGTTAGGAACTCAGAAGCCTTAAGAAGAGTCAAGCAAAAGAGCAAAAGCAATTGAATACACACTCTCTTTTATGTTCATTTTTGGGGGGCTTAACATTCTATGGGTAGAAATGAAATATTAAAATCTAAGTACAGTACATATTTCATAATTTACTTTGTGTATCATCAACAGCAAAAATTAAAATATAGACTGGGCTTCTCCAATTTTCCTCTTTGCTTTCCTTAGTTTTTCTAACTTCCACTTTACTCTTTTGGGAATGCATAAGAGTCAATCAACCAAAAAGTATTTACCTTTTGTAGACCTAAAAGTTCTTAAAGGCAGTAGGCTTATCTTGATTTACAGTATGACCCATAGTAGTTAACAAAGACACTCACATGTAACAAGAAATAGGGGCTTAATGAATATATAAATGAATAAGTTTAAATTAATGAGTAGATGAATAAATAAGTGAAGAAAAAGAGCCATAGTCTCTTCTGATTTTCCTACTTTACCAGGCTTTCAGTAAAATAATCATACCCAGCCACAAGAGAAAAGCAATTGCTTCATCACTTTTTCTTACTTTTAGAGTTGTATTTTTCTATATTATGCCAAAAATATTGTTATAGTTATTTATTTTATTTCTAGAGTTGTGTTTTGCTATATTATACCCAATGCTCTCATTTCAAGAAAAATACTGCAGCTCTTTATCTATTGCTGTATAACTAGTCACCCCAAAATTTAGTTGTTTAAAGCAACCATTTATTATCTCTTGCTATTCTGTGACTTGACTGTATACTGCTGGGTGGTTCTTCCACTACATGTAGTGTTAGTTGGGGCTGCAATGATCTCAGTGTTCAACAGGCCTGAGATGCTAAGATTGCTTACACACATGACTAGCTTTGGTGCTGGTTACTGAGGCTGCTGACTGGCACATCCTGGTTCTGCTCCCTGTGACCTGCTGCATGGCTTGGGCTTCTCACTCCACAGTGGTATGGTTCCCAGAATGTTCCAAGAAGGTGATAGCAAAAGCAGCAGATCTCCTTTGTGCTAGTTTGGAAGTATCTTAGTCACTTCTACCACATTCCATTGGTCAAACCAAGTCACAGGGCAAGTCTATACTTAAGGAGAGAACAATAGGTTTTGCCTTTCAATGAGCACAGTGACAAAGAATTTGCAGCCATCTTTCTGCTACAGTGGCATTTCTTTAGGACAAAGATATTTGTTGAATAAATTAACATACTCATGAATGAATGAAAGATATAGGACATGTCTGAATTCAATCCTAGCTCCATCATTTATTCAAAGTGTGGTCTGATCAATGTATTTAAACTTGCTGAGACTCAATTTTCTCAACTGTAAGTAGAATTGTTTTAAGGATTAAATGAGGTCACTATGTAAAGTATTTAAGTCTGATTCAGTTCTGTTGTATATACTCAAGAAATTGTTAACGATTATTGTTTTTGTTGTTATTATTAGTTGAATAGTTACAGATCTATAAAGGACAGAAATAATCAACTGCACTCAGATATTCATTTTAAATGAAGTGTTATGCCTTTTTAAAAGTAATCAGTACTGAGATTATATGAAAGCATCTTGGTATTCCCAGGTACTTGAATTAAACTCAAATTCCTATTTTTACTGATTGATCTTTTTTCCTGCTGAGTTTAGTGATTGTTCTGTGGATAGGGTAGGCAATGCATCAGAACAATATAAAGGCTGGCATATTCAGGTCCAGGGCTGTCATATTTTATTGATGTTAGATTTGTGGAAGATACTTAGTAGAAAATGAAAAGCCTTATAGGTTTTTCACTTTTCAAAATTTGCTTTCAGTGAGTCAGAGTAAAAGATCAGAGAGATTTTAAAATAAACCTATTGAACTAATAATACGAGAACTGAAAAGTGAGCCAATCTAGTTTTCCTCCTGACTTTGAAATGGTGTTTCATTATTCACAAATAATCTTTCTGAACATTTTGATGCACTTTTATAAAAATAGGTTTTGAAATAGTACTTAAATATTCAGTTCGGGGGTCTTTCAGAAGTGAATAACAATTTTTGTCTCATCACCAACGTGTGCTCATTACAACAATTTAAAACACATTTCTTGATGTGGTTGTAATTCTTGATAGTTCAATCTGAGGTACACTTCAGATGTTTAATAGTCTTATCTTGCCACAGTTTGGTACAGGTTGAGTATCTGTTATCTTAAATGCTTGGGACCAGAGTGTTTTGGATTTCATTTTATTCAGAATTTGGAATATTTGCATATACATAATGAGATATCTCAGGGAAGGGACCCAAGTCTAAACACGAGATTCGTTTTTGTTTTATATACATCTTATGCACATAGCCTGAAGGTAATTTTGTATAATATTTTAAATAGTTTTGTGCATGGAAAGGTTTTGACAGCATTTTGACTGCAACCTGTCACATGAGGTGTGGTGTGGCATTTTCCACTTGTGTCATCATATTGTTGGCTCAAAAAGTGTTTGGTCTTGCAGCATTTGGATTTTAGATTTTCAGACTAAGGATGCTCAACCTGAAGCAAAGTTAGAACCGTCATTTTGATAACTTGTTGTTATTTTATTTTTGGCTTTTTAAATTAGACAGGATTTTTGGGGTAAAGTTTCTTTAAGATACTTGCCATGTTCTTCAATCAAAAATGTGTTAAGCATATCTAGAAGGATTTAAAGCTGAATTTTAATGATTCTTTCAGGGCACAAAATAATATAAATTGAATGCCTACTGGAAGCCAGGAGAATTCAAGTTCTCAGAAACTAATACTTTAAGGTAGGTATTACTCATTAGCCTCATTTTGTAAAATAGAAACAAAGGCTCAGGGAGCTGAAAACACTTTTTCAAGGTCATATAACCAATATGGCAGAGTCAGGATTTAATGTAAGGTCTGCCTTGTTTCAAAAGGTTTTGGTCATCCACAATACAAAATACTATTTTTTAGGGTTGGTATCATCTTAACCTGTTCTTCACGATCATTTGAATATTAATGATGAAAATTAGAAGGCACAGGAAGGGAGTTCAGTGTAAGACTAGTAAGCCTCAAGGGAAATTAATTGGAAAATTTCTAATTTACAATATTTGTACAGCCACAGAATTTTATGGAGGGGAAGCATACCTTAGAGATGATCTGTCACATCTAATCCAACCTCATTGTGCATATGGTGAGGGTGAGATGCTGATTGTTTGGGTTCCCACAGTGAAAAGGAGGTTGGCTGGATTAGAAACAGGCTTTCATCTCTAGAAAAAATATTTTCCAATCACTGGAAGACCATACCCCTCTGTAATACCAATGCTTTTGAACTTCTCTCCTATGCCTATAATATCCACCATTTCATGATGGTCAGGGATATAACTAGGTATTTTGCAACAGTATCTCATTTGGCTTCCATAGCAGCTTGTTGAGATAAATATTATAATCCCCCAAATAGTAGTGAGTGTTGGAACTGGGAAAAACTAAATAAATATTCTTTGTCAATAGGTGAATTGGGGAGTCAAGCCCGAGTCTATTTGACCAAGCTGTGATGGCCCCCACGAAAAGGTTAAGTGTGGCAATCTGATTAGAAAAGAGGTTTAGGGGAAGGCACTTGAAGCTACTTGGATTGAGGAAGATCACAAGAATCCTACCAAGGTCTTAACTTAGAATCGCCAATGACTCTTTCCCAAGCACCTGCTGCTTGGAATCTACCTCATTACATGCTGTGCTGAAACCAGATAGTCAGGATTATATCCTGTGCCTGATTTTAAGGTCTTATTCCTTTGGATGTTGTTGATTATGATAACTCTGTTGTAAAAAAATAACGAATGCATTTTAGGCTATTTGCAGAAAGGCGAGTGAATTAATTTTGAATCTGTGAGTGATAACAGTGGGTTATCAAGAAAAAAACTGGAGCAAGTCCTACTAAGCTTCTAAGAAGTAGTTCACTCATATGCTATGTTAAAATTTTTCTATTCTTATCTTTATTTCTTTACATTTCCTTTGTTCTTTACCTTGTGCTCCCGATTCTCTGTTCTCTCTCTTAACAGTAACGTTATGCAACTGCCATTTTTTTTTTTTTGTACCCATTGCTTCCTTGTATTCTCCATCCATCAATCAATAAGCCTTTGGCTTCCAGGACTCTGCTTCTTTGGATCCAAGCCTGGCCTTCCCTCTCTGTTATTTCTGGTGCATCCAACCTCTAATTTTAACTTTGCTTGACCCTATCATGTAAAAATGACTATTTAGAACAAATCATTTTAACCTACTCAAACTATAGCATTAGCACATATTGAAAATAAGTCTGTATTAGGACAATATAAAATCATTCTGGCTTGAGTATATCAGAATCAATAAAGTAGTAAACTCAGGACAAATGCAAGCTTTAGGAATTTTGCATCTCTCTGTATATGCATATCTGTGTATATGTATACATATTATGCTCGGCTTGCTAGGTTCTAATGTTTACAGACATACTTCAGATACAATGTAGGATTCTCTTTTGCTATTCAGTATTTTATTTTGTATTGGAATAACCTATATTGTTCACTTTGGGGACTTTGAAACTGAAGTACCTAGGTTAACATCCACTATTAGCAAGTGGACTTCATGGAATGCATATTGAGTACAAACTTCATTCTTGGTTTTAGCTTGCTTTTATACTCTATTTGCCTTTTGCTTCATCTTGTTTATTTTACTTTGACATCTTTGAAATTGCTTTAAATTCCTTTTAGAATTAAATACTCTCTCTCTATATATATATAAACAATAAAACATATATACATTAGAGTTAAGTATTTACACTTAACATTATTATTTATGAGCTATTTAGAGATATATTTAATTTACTTAGCTTGAAAATAGTCACTTCTTAGGCTGGGCACAGTGGCTCACACCTGTAATCCCAGCACTTAGGGAGGCTGAGGTGGTTGGATCACTTGAGGTCAGGAGTTCGAGACCAGCCTCTGCTTGGCCAACATGGTGAAATTCCGTCTCTACTAAAAATACAAAAATTAGCGTGATGGTGCATGCCTGTAATCTCAGCTACTAGGGAGGCTGAGGCAGAAGAATCGCTTGAACCCAGGAGGTGGAGGTTGCAGTGAGCCAAGGTTATGCCACTGCACTCCAGCCTGGGTGATAGAACGAGACTCCATCTCAAAAAAAAAAAAAAAATAAATAAATAAATAATCACTTGTCCCTAGTAAGCAGAAAGAATGCTCATTGTACTTAATCTGTTGTCTGTTTCTAGCCACAGGGGTTTGTGAAATGGGAGAAAAAAGAACAGAAAACAAGGAACAGAAAATAATCACTTTAAAATAATTTGCAAGGCTATAGACTCCATGGTATATTAATTTTTCTAAACCTGTTAACAGTTAAAATAATTTTTTAATCTTTATCTTGAAGAGGTGGATACAATGTCTGAAAGTATTTCTAAGAAAAAATTTTAGTTTTATTTTACAAATGTAGTGGGCAGCAATGTATAAGTAATAAATGTATCATTATTTAGGAAGAAGAACTAAAGGCTATTTTTTGTTTCAACTAGAAGTTATGAAGAGTTGGATTTTCCCTGAGGAGCTAATTATTTGCTGAGATTACTATAGTAACAGATTTTACAAGGAGATCAAGATTCTGGTAAATAGCAATTAAAAATAACTATAGATGTCATTTAAATGGAGCACTGAAACCATATAAGCCTGTTCATTTTTTTAAAAGAATTGCCAAATATATAAATGATTATATTAATTTTGAAGGATTTTTTAAATTAAAAATTTTATAATTATGAAGTAACATTTGAATTTTTTCTGATTGCCTAGTTTCTTGGCCTACCATTATAAAGGCAATAACATTTTATAATTTTCAAGTTGGCATATAAAGTTCATACTCTTTCAGAAGATGTCTTTGTAAAGCACCAAGAGTTATATTATATGGTTCATCCATAATGATCATCCATATGTTGACATCGTTGTAAAATACTACCTTTGGGAATATTCCGTGGCAACATATGCTTTCATGAGGTACTTTCGTATTTTCTAGAGTACGTGTTCTGGTAGTGAACCTTCTGTTTCTTGTCCTTGTGACCAGAATCTATTCTCTCTTTTTCTGGTAAGAGAACCAGGTTTTTGTGCAAGAGGAAACTATTCCTCCCTTCCAATTAGTATATATAATTCGGATGGCCTTGAGTCCACCTTCTAATCACAGGGTCTGAAACCCAGGCTTGCCCAAAGAGAATACTCACATGCTTTGTCAGGGATGGGTGTATGACCCAAACCATGTTATGGTTAGTGAGCATAAGTCCTGCCATATTTTGCTGGAGCTTCGGAAAGAGGTTCTTTCTCTTCGTTAGGGTTGGTAAGCTGGGAGAATGTCTGTGTCTATAACCAGACATACCCAAGGATGTTCTAGCTACTTGCACCACTATTTTGCCTCATTTTGAGGTATTATTTTACCTTATTTTGCTTACACTAGTTTGAATTGTGATGATATCATTTACCAAAAAGGTTGGAAAATTCAGATTGAATTTTAGATAGTCCACTGTACTCTGGGTTACAATATGTGATTTAATAACAAGATATAGTTTTACTAAGATGAAGCCCATGTTTTTTGTGAAGGAAATTATTGAAGCAATTATCAGGAAAATTCAAGGAAAAATATTCTTAATTACATATTTTCCACCTAATTATTTGCATTTTAAAAATTTTTAGTAGAATAGTATAACTTTGACTAATATTAATCTTGAAAGGATGAAAGGAAAGGAGCAAAAGTAAAATGTCAGGAGCACTAGATTAAGAGTGAGAAAATGAATTCTGCTGGGTGGATGTAAAAGAGAATATTCAAAAAGCATGGAGTTGAGCTCTACTGGGCGACTAGCTTAAGATCCAGTGGTCTGGCTGGGCATACATTCCAAGCCTGCTTTGGTAGGCTTCTGTTTCCTCTTCGTTCCCCTCAATATGCTCTTGTATCTTGGTGACATCTTAATATTTTTTAAATCAGTAGCATAGTTTCCTACAGACCTTTCTGTTATGAAACAGTCTTTATAGTCTCCTTTTGTGATTAGGATTTAATAATTCAGTTACAGCTGGGATTCTTCGTCTCCCCTCTCTTTGCTATGTAGGATTTATATAATTTGGAGGTTATCTGTAATGATGTCTTTGGGCATTGTGAAAACCGTGTAATGAGTCTCAGTGATAAATCTGACCTAGAGAAGTTAGAATTACCTAGGATTCTTCTGGGAATATTTTTCAGTCCTAACTGGATAGTGTGCTATAGCAAACAAAGTCAATCCTCTACAAGTCAAGATGCTTAGATCTTGAAAAGAGATATCAAATCTCATCTCTTTTGTGTCTCTTGATAATGGCCCCTACTCAGCTTTTTATGGATTGTGGTTTGCTAAGGTTATAGTTGGAGGAAGAGCACAAACTGGGAGTGAATTGGGAAACATGTTACTGTGTGTGCGCGTGTGTATATATATATTTGTTAACATATATATATTTATTAACATATGTATATACACAAATATACACACACACATTTATATATGTCAATCTCTTGTTTATTATGAAGGGTTGTGATGTGACCTTGCTAACCCATATATAATAATATGAAGAAAGTCTCTTGAGTACCTGAAAACTAGATGTATCTCTTTTGTCTATTTGTCTATGCCCACTGACTACTTGGAGGTCAAAACTACTAAGCAGTGCCTGTTATTAGTAACAGGTTCTATTCCTGTTACTAAGTAGCCTTGACCTTGAGCAAGGCACTTTCCTTATCTGGATATTTGCCACAGATATTTTAAGTTACAAATTTTTTATTCTATGGGAATCTTTTGTAGGTCATTCTAATCTTAACACCAGAAATATTTTGAGCTGAAAAGTGTAGTCATATTATTTGATATTTGAGCTGAAAAGTGGGTAGTCATATTATTTCAGTTTCTTTAGCATTTCTTTCTTGCTTAATTATCTAATGTTGTTCTCTGTATCCTTGGGGGAGCACAGCACACTACATTAACATAAATATTCTAACTAGAGAGAAAACTGAGTGATGAATCCATTATTCTATATGCTTATCAAGAAAGATTACTGTGAGTCAGAGCATCCTTCTGAGACATTTTGTTTATTTTTGATACAGGTTGTCCTTCATGTAACCTCCACCTTGAATTCTCTCACCTTGATGATCTTCAAACTAGAACACTAACAGGTTCCTTTTATGTTGCCACTTGTTATAAAGATAGACGGTTTCTGACAATAACTTGTACAGATTTGGTGACATGTTTGAAAATAACACAGCATTTCCTAGAAAAGTACTGTCTTCTGGACGCATCATTGATTTTTTTTCCTTCTACAATTCTGTTTCTTACCAAGTGTACTACCAGATTTCTTATCAATCTTATCAGAGATATGAGAAACGCAGTATTCCTCTGGGAATATTATTTATGTTGTGTCTTTCCAAAAATGCAACGGACATAGAGACTCTATAACTTCATACAATCTTTCAGACAGAGTTGGAATACTAAAATTGTAGAACAATTGTATATTCTAGCTATAAAACAACCACTTGTTAATTTTAATGTTAATTATCTTAATTATTAAAATAAAAAAGAGATACTTTCAAAATTTATATCAGTAAATTGGCATCGTAAAGTAGTGATTATAATAACTTCAAGGTTATGAATGATAGCTATTTAAGGACAATTAACGAACAACACTTCTGTGTATTTTATGCAAGAGTTAATATTACTTAGGATAATCTACTATCTTAGAAAGTTTAGCTTCATCTATGTTTGCTTTATACATAGAATGCTAAGGCCGAATGGGAACTTACCCAACTCTTACATTTTATAGATGATGAAACTGACCAAAAAAAGGTAAATGATTTGCCTAAAGTGCATCATTTACCTTTTTTCATCAGTTTCATCATCTATAAATGTATATAGTGATAGAGATGAGAAAAGATCACAGATCTCCTAATAGTCACTTATTTTTTTATTTTAAAAGATTGTTTTATAAATAAAGACAAATTATTTTCATTCTTGGGGCATTTTAGAGTAGGTATCTTTGGGAGTCTCCCTTATTTAATAATACATGTTTTAGTAAAAAATTGAAAACAATAGCATTTAATTAAAAACAACAAAAGATCAGTTTGTAATTAAGTTAACATAGATACCAATCTAAGCCAAGTATTTCTTTTGTTTTTTATACCCAAAGCCTATGTTTTCAAAATGTAAAGAGCCTTTGGCTCTTTTCATTTCTCTTTCCTATGCCTTCAGAAAGTTGGTCACATTTCTTCAGGTCTATAAGAGCTGACAACTATTGTAATGATTTTATTCAAGAAACCAGGGATAAATCCTAAAATGGACAGTTTATAATACACAGACATAAAAGGAATCTTCTAAAGGCATCTTTTATAGTGTTGTTCACTTATTTATATTGTGGATATGGCTAATTTAACAAGTTTTTTTTTTTAAATTTTAGCTGTGGATTCAGTGTAGTGTTTAGAATTATTTTCTGTCTTTATGCAAATATTTGTGCAGATATGTATTTGTGTAGAATCTTTATTTGTGGTAATCACAGGTAACATATGCACAAAAGTAATGTATGTATTTTAAAAAGCGCAAGCATATAGCCAGTGAATTTTCACAAAGTGAGCATGCCTATTTCAGCACTGTGCAGATCAGAATAAAGCGGTATCAACTCTTGACAACCTCCTAATGTGCCCTACCAGTCTTCAGCCATGCCTCTCCCTTATCATGCCCAGAATCAGCTGTTCTCCTGACTTCTATAATCACTAATTAGTTTTTCCTGATTTTGACCAATACATTAATGGAACCACATATTAGGTACGCTTTTATGAATGATTTTCTTCATTTAATGTTGTATTTGTGAGATCTATCCATATTGTTGCAAGTGACTGTAGCTTGTTCGTTCTCATTGCTGTGTGGTATTCCATGGTATGAACACATCATAATTTATTCTATTATTGATGGGCATTATGTCATTTGGCTATATAGATAGTGCTACTCTGAACATCCTGCACATGCATCCTGCACAAATATATATATTTCTGTTTGATAAATACCTAGAAGTAAAATTATTGGGTCATAAAGTATATATGTCCAGTGTTTGTAAATACTGCTGAACAATTTTCCACATTTTTATTCCTAGCAGCAATATGAAAATTATAGTTTTTCCCCAATTTCATCAACATTTTGAATTGTTAATCCTTTAAATCTTGCCATTCTGAAGGTCTGGAGAAAAGGGAACCCTTGCATACTGTTGGTGGGAATGTAGATGGGTACAGCCATTGTGGAAACAGTATGGCGGTTCCTAAAGGAATTAATAACAGAACTACCTTATGATCCAGCAATCCTCTTCCAGGTATTTACCCAAAGGAAATGAAATCACCATCTTGTAAAGATATGTGCACTCCCAAGTTCATTGTAGCACTATTCACAATAGCCAAGATATAGAAGCAACCTAAGTATCCATCAATAGATGAATAGATAAAGAATTCAGTTTTAAAAGAGGATAAGATTCTGCTATTTCCCACAACATGGACAGACCTAGAGGATGTTATGCTAAGTGAAATAAGCCAGACATGGAAAGAAAAATATGTCATACTCTCACTTATATGTGGAATCTGCTGGGTGGGTTGGGCAGCAGAGGAAGGTCAAACATATAGAGATAGAAAATAAAACAGTAGTTACAAGGGTTGGGGTTGGGAGGAGAAATGGGGAGATGTAGGTCAAAGGATGCAAAATAATAAATATGATGGATTAACAAGTCAAAAGATCCAATGTAAAACATGAGGAATATGGCTGATAATAGTGTATTATATTCAAGACTTTTGCTAAATGAGATTATAGCAGAGTAACTATGTGAGATGATGGATTTTTTTTTTTTTTCGTAGTTTTGTTCTTGTCACCCAGGCTGGAGTGTGTGGTGCAGTCTCAGCTCACTGCAACCTCTGCTTCCTGGGTTAAAGTAATTCTCCTGCCTCAGCTCAGCCTCCCAAGTAGCTGGGACTACAAACACCTGACACCACACCCAGCGAATTATTGTTATTATTGTTATTTTTAAGACAGAGTCTCGCTCTGTCGCCTAGGCAGGAATGTAATGGTGCAATCTTGACTCACTGCAACCTTCGCCTCCTGGGTTCAAGTGATTCTCCTGCCTCAGCCTCCCAAGTAGCTGAGACTACAGGCGCCTGCCACTACACTTGGCTAATTTTTTATATTTTTAGTAGAGACGGGGTTTTACCATGTTGATCAGGCTGGTCTTGAACTCCTGACCTCAGGTGATCCACCCAGCTCAGCCTCCCAGAGTGCTGGGATTACAGGCATGAGCCACCGTACCTAGCCGATGATGGATATGTTAATTTGTTCCACTATAGAAACCATTTTACTATATATCTTATAGCATGTTATGTACCTTAAATATATACAATAGTATTTATTTTATAAATATTGCCATTCTGGTAGTTACACAGCAGTGTTTTATGGTGGTATTAATTTGCATTTCCTTGAAAATTAATAAAGTTGAGCACCTTTTCAAACATTTATCAACCATTCAGAATATCCTCTTTCGGAAAGTGCTTGTTCAAGCTTTGTACCCATATTTTTTTCTATTGAGTTACCTTCTTCTTATTATTATTTTGTAGGATTTTAAAATATATCTATTCAAAGTATACATATACTGCAAATAACATTTTCTACTCTGTGGCTTGCCTTTTAAATATCTCTTTTGGTGAACAGAAGTGCTTAATTTTAATGTACAATTGACCCTTGAACAACATGGGGGTTTTTACCTCCATGAGGTGAAAAATACATGTTTGGCCCAGCACAGTGGCTCACGCCTGTAATCCCAACACTTTGGGAGGCTGAGGTGGGTGGATCACCTGAGGTCAGGAGTTCAAGACCAGACTGGCTAACATGGTGAAACCCCGTTTCTACTAAAAATACAAACAATTAACCAGGCATGGTGGCACACACCTGTAATCCCAGCTACTTGAGAGGCTGAGGCAGGAGAATCACTTACACCCAGGAGGCAGAGGTTGTGGTGAGCCGAGATTGCACCATTGCACTCCAGCCTGGGCAACGAGAGTGAAACTCCATCTCAAAAAAAAAAAAAAAAAAAAAATAGTGTTTAACTTTTGACGACCCAAAAACTTAACTACGAATAGCTGACTGTTGACTAGAAACCTTACTGATAAACAGTCGATTAACACACATTTTTTATGTTATGTATATTACATAATGTATTCTTATGATAAAGTAAGCTAGAGAAAAATGTTATTTAAAAACTCATGAGGAAGAGAGAATGCATTTTTAGTATTGTATAATATTGCTCAATATCATGAGTTTACGTTGTCTGTTTACAAGATGAATTGTTTATCTGACATGGTGGGCAACTACAGCTGCAGACTTCATTCTGTGGTACATATCAAACAATTCAACATTTTATTGGAATGTCGTGACTTTTTCTCTGCTTTTTGGGAGCACTTCCAGCATCACTAGTGTCATTTCATATGGGTCCTTTTGGTGTTATTCTAGGTTTATGGTATGGCGCTAAACACAGTGAAAAATCCCTAAGAACTTTTTATTGCAATAAACAGTTTACTGGAGAGAGGAGCTGCTCAAGCAGAGATGATTAGCATCACATTGTGTTTTAAGTAGATACGTGCAACACTTGAGCTCAGCAGAACAGCAACAGGAGGTAGCTACAAAATTATTACAGAAGTACAATATGTACTACAGTTAATTTTATGCATTTATGATTTAATACTGTATCTTTATGTTTGTTTACATTTCTCTCAACTGTGAATATTGCCATGTAAGATCTTGTGTTTGTATGCCTAAGTTTTGATAATTTTAACTTTTCATAATAGATTTGCATATATTTTATGGTATTAAATTATAAAACAGATTAGAATCTACATATATTTTGTGCATTCATGACATACATAACTGTTTCTTTGTTTCTTTTGATATTTTTGGACTATGCTACGTGGTTCCTCTGTGAGTTTTTTCAAATTGTGGCAAATCTCCAAAAAATTTTCCAATACATTTATTGAAAAACTCTGCATATAAATGTGCCTGCACAGTTCGAACCCTTGTTAGTCAAAGGTCAACTGTAGTCCAGTTCATCAATCCTTCTCATTATGGTTAGTGTTTACTGTTCTGCTTAAAAAATCTTTGTCTACTCAAGTCATAAAAATATTTTCCTAGGATATCTCCTAGAAATTTGTGGTATTACTTTAATATTTAGATTACAGTTAAATTAAGTGGTCATATGTGTGTAAGACAGTTTTGATTTTATTCCATTTATATATTTGTCTATCCTTAGGCAAAACATTCTATCTTAATTATAGTTTTGAATAGGTCTTCTTATCTGGTAGCATAAGTCCTTTAGCTTTGTTCTTTTTCAGGTTATTCCTAGATATTCATGGCCTTTTGCATTTGTATATACATTTTGCAAGTAGCCTATCAATTTATATTTTTAAAATGCTAGCTAGAAATTTGATTGTGATGATGCTGATCATCATTGCAATCAGCATATTGCATGATGCTGATGCAATAGGGATAATTGTCATTTTTACAATATTGAGTTTTCTATTAATAGTTCACAAACATTGTATAGCCTTCTACTTAATTACTTTTTCTTTAATATGTCTCAGTTATTTTTTTAAAATAAGCTTTAGTTTTTAGCTCAATTCTAGTTTCACCACCAAATTGAGAGGAAGGTTATAGATTTTCCATCTACTTTTCTACTACTCCCACATACATAGCCTTCCCCATTATCAATATCCTGTACCAGAGTGGTACATTTGTTGCAATTGATGAACCTACATTGACATATTATCACCCAAAGTTTATAGTATACATTAGGGTTCACTTTTAGTGTTGTACATTCTATCATTTTGCATAAATATCTGATGACATGTATCCACCATTATTCTATCATACAGAGTATTTTCAGCGCCCTATAAATTATCTGTGCTCAAGTGGGCATGGTGGCTCATACCTATAATCCCAGCACTTTGGGAGGCAAAGGCTGGTGGATCACTTGAGGTCAGGAGTTTGAGACCAGCCTGGCCAACATGGTGAAATCCCATCTGTACTATAAAAATACAAAAAGTAGCTGGGTGTGGTGGCAGACACCTGTATTCTCAGCTATTCAGGAGGCTGAGCCAGGAGAATCTCTTGAACTTGAAAGATGGAGGTTGCAGTGAGCCCAGATTGCACCACTGCACTCCAGCGTGGGTGACAGAGCAAGACCCTGTCTCCAAAAAAAAAAAAAAAAAAAAAAAAAGAGAAAAAAAAAGAAAAAAAAGTTTTCCATGCTCCATCTATCACCTATTCATTCCTCCCTCCCTCCTAAATCCTGGCAACCAGTGATCTTTTTACTGTCTCCATAGTTTTGCTTTTTCCAGAATGTCATATAGTTGGAATCATACAGTATGTATCCCTTTCAGACTGGCATCTTTCACTTAGTAATATGCATTTAAGTTTCCTCAATATCTTTTCATTAGCCTGATAGCTTATTGTTTTTTATTACTGAGTAACATCTCATTGTCTGTATCTGCTACAATTTATGCATTTACCCATTGAAGGACGTTTTGGTTGCTGGCGATTATGAATAAAGCTGCTGTAAATAGCCATGTTCAGATTTTTGTGTGCACATAAGTTTTCAACTTATTTGGATAAATACTAAGGATCATGATTGCTGGATTGTATCATAAAAGTGTATTTAGTTTTTAAACATTTTAATAATATTACTTTTAATTGACAAATTGTAATTATATACATTTGTGGATTCCAATGTGATTTTTTGATAGATTTATACAGTGTAAAAAGATTACGTCAAACTAATCAGCATAGCAGTCATGTCACTTACCTACCATTTTTTATGTTGAAACACTTGAAATTTACTTTTAGTTATTTAGAAATATACAGTACATTATTATTGATTATAGTCACCCTGCCATGCAATAGATCTCAAAACCTATTGCTCCTGTCTGTCTGAAACTTTGTACTCTTTGATCACCATCTCCCATTTCCTCCCTCCTCAGCCTCCTAGCCTCTGGTAATCATCATTTGACTTTCTACTTCTATGAGTTCAACGTTTTTATATTTCAAATGTAAGTGAGTTAATGCAGTATTTGTCTTCCTGTACACAGTTTATTTCACTTAGCAAAATGTCCTTCAGGTTCATCCATGTTGTTACATTTGAGAGTGTGTTTAGTTTTGAAAGACACTGACAGATTGTATTCCAAAGTGGGTGTACCATTTTGTATTCCTACAAGCAATGAATGAGAGTTCTTGTTGTTCCACATGCTCATGAGTATTTAGCAATGTCAGTGTTTTGGATTTTGGCCATTCTATTAGATATGTGGTAGTATCTCATTGTCATTTTAATTTGCAATAACCTAATAATGTATGATGTTGAGCATCCTCTCATATGCTTATTTGCTGTCATATATCTTCTCTTGTGAGGTCTCTGTTCAGCTCTTTTGCACATTTTAAGGTAGGGTTTTTGTGTGTATGTTTTCTTATTAAGTTTTAAGACATCTTTTAAGAACCACAGTGTTACTAGACTTAGGGTGCCCTTGAAAGCAGAAACAACTTAGATCACAACATCCACGTTCTTTCAAATATCTGGAAAGGACAGCTACAAATAAGCCCAGATAGTGCATACTACGATAAATACTGAGCTCTTCAATGCCCAGACAATGAAGAACATCTAGTAGCATCAACACCATCTAGGAAAATTTGACCACACCAAATGAACTCAATAAGGCACCAGGGACCAATCCTGGAGAAACAGAGATATGTGACCTTTCAGGTAAAGAATTCAAAATACCCATGTCAAAGAAACTCAGAGAAATTCGAGATAACACAGAGAATGAATTCAGAATTCTATCAGATAAATTTAACAAAGATATTGAAATAATTTAAAAGAATCAAGCAGAAATTCTGGAGTTGAAAAATGCTATTGGCATACTGAAGAATGCATCAGAGTCCTTTAATAGTGGAGTTAATCAAGCAGAAGAAAATTAGTGAGCTTGAAGACAGCCTAATTGAAATACACAGTCAGAAGAGACAAAAGAAAAAATAGAAAACAATGAAGCACACCTACAGGATCTAGAAAATAGCCTCGAAAGGGAAAATCTAAGAGTTATTGGCCTTAAAGAGGAGTTAGAAAAACAGGGGTAGGAAGTTTATTCAAAGGGATAATAATGAGAACTTTCCAAACTTAGAGGAAAATATCAATATGCTGATACAAGAAGGTTAAACACCAAGCAGATTTAACCCAAAGAAGAGTACCTTGAGGCATTTTATAATCAAACTCCCAAAGGTCAAGGATAAAGGAAGAATCCTAAAAGCAGCAAGAGAAAGAAACAACATACTATGGAGCTCCAATATGTCTGGCAGCAAACTTTTCAGTGGAAACCTTATAGGTTAGGAGACAGTGGCATGACATATTCAAAATGCTGAAGGGGAAAAACCTTTAACCCGAGAATAGTATATCTGGCAAAAATGTCCTTTAAACACGAAGGAGAAAGAAAAGTTTTTCCCTGACAAACAAAATTGAGAGAGTTCCTTAATACCACAACTACCCTACAAGGAATGCTAAAGGGAGTACTTCAATCAAATAGAAAAGGATATTAATGAGTAATAGATAAGCACCTGAAGGTATAAAACTTACTGGTAGTAGTGAGTACACAGAAAAATACAGAATATTATAATTCTGTAACTGTGGTATGTAAACTATACTTGTACCAAGTAGAAAGACTAAACAATGAACCAAGCAAAAATAACAACTACAACAAGTTTTTAAGACATAGTCAGTGTAACAAGATATAAATAGAAATAATAGAAAGTTAAAACGTGGGAGGACAAAGTTAAAGCAAGTTTTATTAGTTTTCTTTTTCTTGTGTGTTTATGCAAATACTGTTAAATTGTTATCAGGTTAAAAAAATGGATTATAAAATAGTATTTGCAAACCTCATGGCAGCCCAAACCAAAAAACATACAATGAATACACAAAAAATAAAAGGCAAGGAACTAAATCATATTGTTAGAGAAAATCATCTTCACAAAATCAGGAATGAAAGAAAGAAGGGAACAGCACAGAACAAACAGAAGACAGATAACAAAATGGCAGGAGTAAGTTCTTATTTGTCAATAATAACATTGAAGGTAAATGGACTAAACTTTCCAATCAAAAGTCATAGACTGGCTGAATGGGTGAAAAAAACAATACCTATTTGTCTGTTGCCTACAAGAAACACACTTCACCTATAACAACACACAGACTAAAAACAAAGGGATGGGAAATGATATTCCATGCCAATGGAAATCAAATGAGTAGGAGTTGCTATACTTATATCAGACAAAATAGATTTCAAGATAAGAACTGTAAGATGATACAAGGAAGGTCACTGTATAATGACAAAGAGGTCAATTCAGCAAGAGGATTCTATTAGTCAGGGTTCTCTGAGGAACAGAACTAAAGGATATATGTATAAATGAAAGGGAGTTTATTAAGGAGAATTGACTCACACAATAACAAGATGAAGTTCCATGACAGGCTGTCTGCAAGTTGAGGAGTAAGAAAGTCAGTAGTGGCTCAGTCTGAGTCCCAAAATCTCAAAAGTAGAGAAGCTGACAGTGTAGCTTTCAGTCTATGGCCAAAGTCCTGAGAGCCGCTGGCAAACTACTGGTATAAGTCCAAGAATCCAAAAGCCAAAGAACTTGGAGTCTGATGTTTGAGAGCAGCAAGCATCCAGAATGAGAGAAAGATGAAGGATGAAAGACTCAGCAAGTCAGCTAATTCCACCTTCTTCTGCCTGCTTTTTCTACCCATGCTGGCAGCTGATTGGGTGGTGCCCACCCATATTGTGGATGGGTCTTCTTGAGAGTGGGTGTTTGTCTCCCAGTCCGCTGACTCAAATGTTAATCTCTTCAGGCAACACCTACAAACACCCAGATACATCCAGAAACAATACTTTGCAGCCTTCAATCCAATCACGTTGACAATATTAACCATCACAGGGATATAACAATTTTAAATATATATGCACCCAACACTGATGCACCCAAATATATGAAGGAAATATTATTAGAGCTAAAGAGACTGATAGGCCCCAATACAATAATAACTAGAGACTTCAACACCCCACTTGCAGCATTAGACCAGTGTTCTAGACAGGAAAACAACAAAGAAACAGCAGATTTAATCTGCACCATATACCAAATGGATCTAATAGATATTTACAGAACATTTCATCCAACAGCTGCAGAATGCACATTCTTTTCCTCAGCACATGGGTTATTCTCAAGGATAGACCATATGTTACATCACAAAACAAGTCTTAAAACATTCAAAAAATTGAAATAATATAAAGTATCTTCTCTGACCACAATGGAATAAAACTAGAAATCAATAACAAGAGGAGTTTTGGAAAATATAGAAATACATGGAAGTTAAAATATGTGCTCCTGAATGACCAGTGGGTCAATGAAGAAATTAATAAGGAAATTAAAAATTTTCTTGAAACAAATGATAATGAAACACAACATAGCAAAACCTATGGACCATAGCAAAAGCAATAGTAAGATAGAATTTTATAGCTATAAGTGCCTATATCAAAAAAGAGGGAAAATTTCAAATAGGCAACCTAACGATGCATCTTAAAGAATCAGAAAAGCCAGAGTAAACCCGACCCAAAATTAGTAGAAGAAAGGAAATAATAAAGATCAGAGCAGAAATAAATGAAATTGAATTGAGGAAAACAATACAAAAGATCAATGGAACAAAAAGTTGTTTTTTTGAAAAGTTAAACAAAATTGATACACCTTTAGCTAGACTAAGAGAAAAAAGAGAAGATCCAATTAAATAAAATCAGAAATGAAGGAGACATTCTAGCTGATACTGCAGAAATTCAAAGGATTATTGTAGCTACTATGTGCAACTATATGCCAATAAATTGGAAAATCTAGAAGAAATGCACAAATTCCTAGCCACATACAGCCTACCAAAATTGAGTCAAGAAGAAATCCAAAACCAGAACAAACCAAGTAACAAGTAATGAGGTCAAAGCCATAATATTAATAAAAAGTCCCCTAGTAAAGAAAAGTCCAGGACATCAGGGCTTCAAGGCTGAATTTTACCAAACAAGAACTAATACCAGTTCTACTCAAACTATTCGGAAAAATAGAGGAGGAAAGAATACTTCCAGACTCATCCTGTGAGGCCAGTATTACCCTGATACCAAAACCAGATAAAGACAAATCAAAAAAAGAAAACCACAGGCCAATATCTCTGGTGAATATTGATGCAAACATCCTCAACAAAATACTAGCAAACTGAATTTAACAGTACATCAGAATGCTCATTCGCCATGACCAAGTGGGATTTATCCCTGGGATGAAAGGATATGCAAATCAATTGATGTGATATATCATATCATCAGAATGACGGATAAAAACCATATGATTGGGAGGGATTGCATTGGGAGTTATACCTGATGTAAATGACGAGTTGATGGGTGCTGACGAGTTGATGGTTGCAGCACACCAACATGGCACAAGTATCCATATGTAACAAACCTGCACGTTATGCACATGTACCCTAGAACTCAAAGTATAAAAAAAAAAACAAAACCATATGATCATTTCAATTGATGATGAAAAAGCATTTGATAAAATTCAACATTGCTTTATGATAAAAACCCTAAAATAACAGGGTATAGAAGGAATATACCTCACTATAATAAAAGCCATATATGACAGACCCATAGCTGGTATCATACTGAATGGGGAAAAAATGAAAGCCTTTCCTCTAACATCTGGAACATGACAAGGATGCCCACTGTCACCAGTATTATTCAACATAATACTGGAAGTCCTAGCTAGAGCAATGAGATGAGAAAAATGTGAAGGGCATCCAAACTGGAAAGGAAGAATTCAGGCTGGGTGCAGTGGCTCACACCTATAATTCCAGCATTTTGTGAGGCCAAGAAGGGTGGATTGCTTGAGCTCAGGCATTCAAGACCAGCCTGGGCAACATGACAAAACCCTATCTCTACTAATAATGCAAAGCATTAGCCAGGTGTGGTGGTGCACTCCTGTAGTTCCAGCTACTTTGGAGGCTGAGACACAATAATTGCTTGAACCCAGGAGGTGGAGGTTGCAGTGAGCCGAGATCATGCCACTGCACTCCAGCCTGGGTGACACAGTGAGACTCTGTCTCAAAAAGAATAAAAAAAAAGGGAAAGGAAGAATTCAAATTATACTTGTTTGCAGATGATATGATCTTATATTTGGAAAAACCTAAAGACTCCACAAGGAAACAATTAGAACTGATAAATTCAGTAAAGTTGCAGGATACAAAATCAACATACAAAAATCAGTAGCATTTCTGTATGCCAACAGTGAACAATATGAAAAAAGAAATAAAAAAGCAATAATTTACAATAGCCATACGTAAAATTAAATACATAGGAATTAACCCAAAAAGTGAAAGACCTCTATAACAAAAACTATAAATCACTAATGAAACAAATTGAAGAGGAGATCAAAAAATGAAAAAATTTTCCATGTTCACAGATTGGAAGAATCAATATTGTTAAAATGTCTATATAACCCAAAGGAATATATAGATTCAATGGAATCCCTTTCAAATACCAATAACATTCTTCACAGAAATAGAAAAAACAATTAACACACATGAAAAGGTGCACAGCATCACTAATCATCAGAGAAATCAAATGCAAAACTACAATGAGATATCACCTCACTCCAGTTAAAATGACTTACATCCAAAAGGCAGGCAATAACAAATGCTGGTGAGGATGTGGAGAAAAGGAAACACTTGTACACTGTTAGTGGGAATGTAAATTAATATAACCACTATGGAGAACAGTTTGGAGGTTCCTCGAGAAACAAAAATTGAGCTCCCATATGATCTAGCAATCTAACTGTTGTGTATATACCTAAAGGAAAGAAAATCAGTGTATGGAAGAGACGTCTACACTCCTATGTTTGTTACAACACTGTCTACAATAAGATTTGGAAGAAACCTAGTTTCCATCAACAGATGAATGAATAAAATAAATGTGGTACATATATACAGTGGAGTACCTTTCAGCCATAAAAAGAATGAGATTCATCATTTGTAACAACATGGATGGAACTGGAGATCATTTTGTTAAGTGAAATAAGCCAGGCACAGAATGACAAACATCAGATGTTCTCACTTACTTGTGGCATCTAAAAGTCAAAACAATTTAGCTCATGGATATAGAAAGTAGAAGGATGGTCAGGAAGGGTAGACCATCTGGTAGACCAGAGTCAGGAAGGGTAGTCAGGGGCTCATCGGAGAGAAGGTTGGGATGATTAATAGATACAAAAAAAAGCTAGAAATAATGAATAATATTTACTATTTGATAACATAACAGGATGACTATAGTCAATTATAACTGTATTTCATAATAACTTAAAAGTGCGTAATTGGATTGTTTGCATCTCAATGAATAAATGCTTGAGAGGATGGATATACTATTCATGATGTGCTGATTTCATATTGCATGCCTGTATCCAAACATAGCACGTACCCCATAAATATATATAACTACTATGCATCCACAAAAATTAAAAATCCAAAAAAAAATTGGTATAAACTGTGGTGCACAAGGGTAATTTTGTTTCATGCATAGATTGCATAATGGTGTAGTCAAGGCTTTTAGGTTAGTCATCACAATTTTTAAAAAATATATAGGTCTATTCGAGGCAGGGGTGGAAGGAAGGAGATGGCTGAATAGGAACAGCTCTGGTCTGCAGCTCCCAGCACGATCAATGCAGAAGACGGGTGATTTCTGCATTTCCAACTGAGGTACCTGGTTCATCTCACTGGGACTGGTTGGACAGTGGGTGCAGTCCACAGAGGGTGAGCCAAAGCAGGGCGGGGTGTCATCTCACCCGGGAAGTGCAAGCGGTCAGGGGATTTCTTTTTCCTAGCCAAGGGAAGCCGTGACTGACTACCTGGAAAAACGGGACACTCCCGCCCAAATACTGTGCTTTTCCCAAGGTCTTAGCAACCAGCAGACAAGGAGATTCTCTCCTGTGCCTGGCTCGGTGGGTCCCATGCCTACAGAGCCTTGGTCACTGCCAGCGTAGCAGTCTGAGATTGAACTGCAAAGCGGCAGCCTGGCTCGGGGAGGGGCGTACCCATTGCTGAGGCTTGAGTAGGTAAAAAAAGCAGCCAGGAAGCTTGAACTGGGTGGAGCCCACTGCAACTCAAGAAGGCCTACTGCCTCTAGACTCCACATCTGTGGGCAGGGCATAGCTGAAAAAAAGGCAGCAGACAACTTCTGCAGACTTAAACGTCCCTGTCTGACAGCTCTGAAGAGAGCAGTGGTTCTCCCAGCATGGCATTTGAGCTCTGAGAATGGACATACTGCTTCCACAAGTGGGTCCCTGACCCCCATGTAGCCTAACAGGAGACATCTCCCAGTAGGGGCCAACAGACACCTCATATGGGTGGGCACCCCTCTGGGACGAAGCTTCCAGAGGAAGAATCAGGCAGCAATATTTGCTGTTCTGCAATATTTGCTGTTCTGCAGCTTCCGCTGGTGATACACAAGCAAACAGGGTCAGGAATGGACCTCCAGCAAATTTCAACAGACCTGTAGCTGAGGGACCTGACTGTTAGAAGGAAAACTAACAAGCAGAAAGAAATAGCATCGACATCAATAAAATAGTGATCTACACCAAAACCCCATCTGTAGGTCACCAACATCAAAGACCAAAGGTAGATAAAACCACAAAGATGGGGAGAAACCAAAGAAGAAAAGCTGAAAATTCTAAAAATCAGAACACCTCTTCTCCTCCAAAGGATCACAGCTCCTTGCTGGCAACGGAACAAAGCTGGACGGAGAATGACTTTGATGAGTTGACAGAAGTAGGCTTCAGAAGGTCGGTAGTAACAAACTTCTCCGAGCTAAAGGAGGAAGTTTGAAACCATTGCAAGGAAGCTAAAAACCTTGAAAAAAGATTAGAAAAAATGGCTAACTAGAACAAACAGTGTAGATACGACCTTAAATGACCTGATAGAGTTGAAAACCATGGCACAAGAACCTTGTGACGCATGCACAAGCTTCAATAGCTGATTCAATCAAATGGAAGAAAGGGTATCAGTGATTGAAGATCAAATTAATGAAATAAAGCAAGAAGAAAAGGTTAGAGAAAGAAACAGTAAAAAGAAACGAACAAAGCCTCTAAGAAACAGGGAATATGTGAAAAGAACAAATCTACATTTGTTTGGTGTACCTGAAAGTGATGGGGAGAATGGAACCAAGTTGGAAAACACTCTTCAGGATATTATCCATGAGAACTTCCCCAACCTGGCAAGGCGGGCCAACATTCAAATTCAGGAAATACAGAGAACACCACAAAGATGCTCCTCAAGAAGAGCAACCCCAATACACATAACTGTCAGATTCAACAAGGTTGAAATGAAGGAAAACGTGTTAAGGGCAGCCAGAGAGAAAGGTCAAGTTACCCACAATGGGAAGCCCACCAGACTAACAGCAGATGTCTCGGCAGAAGCAGTATAAGCCAGAAGAGAGTGGAGGCCAATATTCAACATTCTTAAAGAAAAGAATTTTCAACCCAGAATTTCATATCCAGGCAAACTAAGCTTCATAAGTGAAGGAGAAATAAAATCCTTTACAGACAAGCAAATGATGGGAGATTTTGTCACCACTAGGCCTGCCTTACAAGCACTCCTGAAGGAAGCACTAAACATGGAAAGAAACAACCGGTACCAGCCACTGCAAAAACATGCCAAATTGTAAAGATGCTAGGAAGAAACTGCATCAATTAACAGGCAAAATAACCAGTGAATATCATAATGACAGGATCAAATTCACACATAACAATATTAACCTTAAATGTAAATGGGCTAATTGCCCCAACTAAAATACACAGACTGGCAAATTGGATAAAGAGTCAAGACCTGTCAGTGTGCTGTACTCAGGAGACCTATCTCAAGTGCAAAGACACACATAGGCTCAAAATAAAGGGATGGAGGAAGATCTACCAACCAAATGGAATGCAAAAAAAAAAAAAAAGCAGGGGTTGCAATCCTAGTCTCTGATGAAACAGACTTTAAACCAACAAAGATCAAAAGAGACAAAGAAGGCCATTTCAAAATGGTAAAGGGATCAATTCAACAAGAAGAGCTAATTATCCTAAATATGTATGCACTGAATACAGGAACACCCAGATTCATAAAGCAAGTTTTAGAGACCTACAAAGAGACTTAGACTCCCACACAATAATAATGGGAGAATTTAACACCCCACTGTCAATATTAGACAGATCAATGAGACAGAAGGCTAACAAGGGTATCCAGGACTTGAACTCAGCTCTGCAACAGGCAAACCTAATAGATATCTACAGAACTCTCCACCCCAAATCAACAGAATATACATTCTTCTCAGCACAACATTGCACTTATTCTAAAACTGACCACATAATTGGAATTAAAGCACTCCTCAGCAAATGTAAAAGAACAGAAATCACAATAAACTGTCTCTCAGACCACAGTGCAATCAAACTAGAACTCAGGATTTAGAAACTCACTAAAAACCATACAACTACATGGAAACTGAACAACTTGCTCCTGAATGACTGCTAGGTAAATAATGAAATGAAGGCAGAAATAAATATTTTTTTGAAACCAATGAGAACAAAAATACAATGTACCAGAATCTCTGGGACATGTGTAAAGCAGTGTGTAGAGGAAAATTTATAGCACTAAGTGCCCACAAGAGAAAGCAGGAAAGACCTAAAATAGACACTATCACATCACAATTCAAAGAACTAGAAAAGCAAGAGCAAACAAATTCAAAAGCTAGGAGAAGGAAAGAAATAACTCAGATCAGAACAGAACTGAGAGAGATAAAGACACAAAAACCCCTTCAAAAAATCAATGAATCCAGGAGCTGGTTTTTTAAAAGATCAACAAAATTGATAGGCCGCTAGCAAGACTAATGAAGAAGAAAAGAGAGAAGAATCAAATAGACACAATAAAAAATTCCTGTGGGATCAGAGGTGATATCCTCTGATCCCACAGGAATACAAACTACCATCAGAGAATAGTATAAACACCTCTACAAAATAAACTAGAAAATCTAGAAGAAATGGATAAATTCCTGCACACATCCACCCTCTCAAGACTAAACCAGGAAGAAGTTGAATCTCTGAATAGACCAATAACAGACTCTGAAATTGAGGCAATAATTAATAGCCTACCAACCTAAAAAAGTCCAGGACCAGACAGATTCACAGCTGAATTCTACCAGAGGTACAAAGAGGAGCTAGTACCATTCCTTCTGAATCTATTCCAATCAATAGAAAAAGGGGGAATCCTCCCTAACACATTTTATGAAGCCAACATCATCCTGATATCAAAGCTTGGCAGAGACACAACAACAAAAAAGAGAATTTTAGAACAATAACCCTGATGAACATTGATGAGAAAATCCTCAATAAAATACTGGCAAACCAAATACAGCAGCACATCAAAAAGCTTATCCACCATGATCAAGTTGGCTTCATCTCTGGGATGCAAGGCTGGTTCAACATACAGAAATCAATAAACGTAATTCTTGACATAAACAGAACCAACGACAAAAACCACATGATTATCTCAATAGATGCAGAAAAGGCCTTTGACAAAATTCAACAGCCCTTCATGCTAGAAACTCTCAATAAACTAGGTATTGATGGAATGTATTTCAAAATAATAAGAACTATTTAGGACAAACCCACAGCCAGTATCATACTGAATGGGCAAAAACTGGAAGCATTCCCTTTGAAAACCGGCACAAGACAGGGATGCCCTCTCTCACCACTCCTATTCAACATAGTGTTGGAAGTTCTGGCTGGGGCAATCAGGAGGAGAAAGAAATAAAGGGTATTCAAATAGGAAAATAGGAAGTCAAATTGTCCCTGTTTGCAGATGACATGATTGTATATTTAGAAAACCCCATTGTCTCAGCCCAAAATCTCCTTAAGCTGATAAGCAACTTCAGCGAAGTCTCAGGATACAAAATCAATGTGCAAAAATCACAAGCATTACTGTATACCATTAACAAACAAACAGAGAGCTAAATGATGAGTGAACTCTCATTCAAAATTGCTACAAAGGAATAAAATACCTAGGAATCCACTTACAAGGGATATGAAGGACCTCTTCAAGAAGAACTACAAACCACTGCTCAGTGAAATAAAAGAGGACACAAACAAATGGGAGAATATTCCATGCTCATGGATAGGAAGAACCAATATCGTGAAAATGGCCATACTGCCCAAGGTAATTTATAGATTCAATCCCATCCCCATCAAGCTATCAATGACTTTCTTCAAAGAATTGGAAAAAAAAAAAAAAAACTACTTTAAAGTTCATATGGAACCAAAAAAGAGCCTTCATTGCCAAGACAATCCTAAGCAAAAGGAACAAAGCTGGAGGCATCACACTACCTGACTTCAAACTATACCAGAAAGCTACAGTAATCAAAGCAGTATGGTACAGGTACCAAAACAGAGATATAGACCAATGGGACGGAACAGAGGCCTTAGAAATAACACCACACATCTACAACTATCTGATCTTTGACAAACCTGACAAAAACAAGAAACGGGGAAAGGATTCCCTATTAATAAATGGTGCGGGGAAAACTGGGTAGCCATATGTAGAAAGCTGAAACTGGATCCTATCCTTATATCTTATACAAAAATTAATTCAAGATGGATTAAAGACTTATATGTTAGACCTAAAACCATAAAAACCCTAGAAGAAAACCTAGGCAATTCCATTCAGGACATAGGCATGGGCAAACACTTCATGACTAAAACACTAAAAGCAATGGCAACAAAAGGCAAAATTGACAAATGGCATCTAATTAAACTAAAGAGCTTCTGCATGGCAAAAGAAATTAACATCAGAGTGAACAGGCAACCTACAGAATGGGAGAAAATTTTTGCAATCTACCCATCTGATAAAGGGGTAATATCCAGAATCTACAAAGAACTCAAACAAATTTACAAGATAAAAACAACCCCATCAAAAAGTGGACAAAGGATATGAACAGACACTTCTCAAGAGAGGACATTTATGCAGCCAACAGACACACAAAAAAATGCTCAACAACACTGGTCATCAGAGAAATGCAAATCAAAACCACAATGAGATACCATCTCACGCCAGTTAGAATGGCAGTCATTAAAAAGTCAGGAAACAACAGATGCTGGAGTGGATGTGGAGAAATAGGAATGCTTTTACACTGTTGGTGTGAGTGTAAATTAGTTCAACCATTGTGGAAGACACTGTAGTGATTCCTCAAGGATCTAGAACTAGAATTACGATTTGACCCAGCAATCCCATTACTGGGTATATACCCAAAGGATTATAAATCATGCTACTATAAAGACACATGCACACATATGTTTATTACGGCACTATTCACAATAGCAAAGACTTGGAACCAACCCAAATGTCCATCAGTGATAGACTGCATTAAGAAAATGTGGCACATATACACCATGGAATACTATGCAGCCATAAGAAGGATGAGTTCATGTCATTTGCAGGGACATGGATGAGGCTGGAAACCATCATTCTCAGCAACCTATCACAAGGACAGAAAAGCAAACACTGCTTGTTCTCACTCTTAGGTAGGAATTGAACAATGAGATCCCTTGGACACAGCGCAGGGAACATCACGCACTGCGGCCTGTTGTGGGGTGGGGGGCTGCAGGAGGGATAGTATTAGGATAAATACCTAATGTAAATGATGAGTTGATGGGTGCAGCAAACCAACATGGCACATGTATAGCTATGTATCAAATCTGCACGTTGTTCACATGTACCCTAGAACTTAAAGTATAATTAATATATATTAATTATATATAATTATATATGATTATATATTTTATATATATATAGGTCTATTCATATTATCTACTTATTGTGTGAGTTTTGGCAGATTGTGCCTTCCAATAATTGGTCCATTTTATCTATGTTATCAAATTTGTGGGCATAGAGTTCATGCTATTCCATTATTATCCTTTTAATGCCCATGGGATCTGTAGCAATATCCCCTTTTTGATTTCTGATATTAGTAATTTATGTCTTCTCTCTCTCTTTCTTATCCTGGCTAGAGTCTTATCAATTGTATTGGTAACCAAAGAGCCAGCATTTGGTTTAATACATTATCTGTATTAGTTTCCTGTTTTCAGTTTCATGGATTTCTGCTCTAATTTTTATTATTTGTTTACATCTGCTCACTTTGGATTGAATTTACTCTTCTTTTTTCTAGTTTTCTAAGGTAAACACTTAGAGAATTGATTTTAGATCTTTTATTTTTTTCTAGTACCAAAATTAATATAGCTACCCCAGCTTTCATTTGATTAGTATTAGCAAAGTATTTCTTTCTGTATCCCTTTACTTTCATATTTAAAGTGAGTTTCTTGTAGGCGACATATAGTTGGGCCTTATTTTTCTTTTTAATCTACTATCTCTGTCTTTTAATTAGTAAATTTAGCCCATTGTCATTTAAAGTGATTATTGATTTAGGTGGGTTAATGTGTAGCAAATTTGTTAATGATTTTTATTTATTGCCCTTCTTCCTATTTTGTATCTCATTCTTTTCCTATCTTTTGTGGTCTTAGTTGAGCATTTTCTATGATTTCATTTTCTCTCCTTTCTTAGCATATCAATTATACTTCTTTTTGAAACTTTTTTAGTGGTTGCCCTAGAATTTGTGATACACATTTACAATGATTCTATGTCTATTTTCATATAACAGTATATCACTTCATGGGTAGGACAAGTACCTTAAAATATCAAAATATTCCCAATTCTTCTCTCCCATCTCTTGTATCATTGATGTAATTCATTTCACTTATTCATAAGCTATAATCATTGAATATATTTTTACTATTATTATTTTGAGCAAACTGTTACCTGTTAGCTCATTGGAAAATATGAAAAATAAAAGTTTTTATTTTACCTTCACTGATTCTTTCTCTGGCATTTTTCCTTTTTTTAATGTAAATTCAAGTTTCCGAACTATACCATTTTTCTTCTTTCTGAAGAATTTGTTTTAATATTTTTTGCCAGGCAGGTCTACTGGTAATAAGTTCCCTTAATTTTTGTCTGAGAAAGTCTTTAGTTCTCTTTTGTTGTTGAAGGATAATTTTGCAGCATATGTAACTCTAGATTGGTGATTTTTATTTTCTCTCATCACTTAAAATATTTCACTCCAGTCTCTTCTTGCTTACATGGTTTCCGAGGATAAGTTGTTTGTGATTCTTATCTTTGCTCCTCTATAGGTAAGGTGTTTTTACCTCTGGCTTCTTTCAAGGTTCTTTTTTTTTTTTTTCTTTTTTTTTTAATTTATTTTCTGCAGTTTGAATATCATATACCTGAGTGTATATTTTTAATGAATTTATCCTGCTTGATGTTCTCTGAGCTTTCTGGATCTGTGTTTTCATGTCTGATATTAATTTGAAAAAATTCTCAGTCATTATTGCTTAAAATATTTCTTCTGTTTCTTTCTTTTGTATCCTTCTGGTATTCCTATTACTCAACTACCTTTTATGGTTGTTGCGCTGTTCTTGGATATTCTATTTTCTATTTTCCAGTCTTTTTCCCTTTGTTTTTCAGTTTTGGAATTTCCATTGATATATCCTCAAGCTCAGAGAATCTTTCCTTAGCCATGTCCAGTCTACTAATGAGCTCGTGAAAGGCATTCTTCATTTCTATTACAATGTTTTTGATATCTAGCATTTTATTTTTATTTTTTCTTAGAATTCCGTCTTTGTGTACCTTAATCATCTATCCTTGCATGTTGTCTATTTTTCCACTAGAGCTCCTAGCATATTAATCACAATTCTTTTAAATTTTTAATTCAGTGTATCTGCCATATCTGAGTTTGGATCTGATGTTTCCTCTGTCTCTTCAGACTTTACTTTTTAATATATCTTGTAATGCTTTTTGTTGAAAATTGGAGCTGGTGCACTGGAGAAAAGAAACTCTGGTGAATAGGCCTTTAGTGATATGGTAGTAAGGTGTAGGCATAAAGGAAGTATTATTCTGTAGTTCTATAATTAAGTTGCAAACATTTAGTGAGCCTGTTCCCTTGCACTGTAATCTTCGCAAGTGCTACTCAGTCCCTTTTCCTCCCCTTAGGTAGGGCAGATAGGATGCCTAGAGGGAGTTGGGGTTGGATATCCCTTCGCCATATAAATGTTTTGTAGTTTTGGGTTTGGCATTTTTTGCTTATCTTTTAATAGATGTCTTTCTAAATACTTCATTTTTTGAGCCACTATGTAAATGGTCTTTTTAAAACAATTCTTTCTCTAATAATATTTTTTCTCATATATGAAAGTGCAATAGATTTTTTAATACCAATCTTGTTTCCAGTAACTTTCTGAATTCACATATTAGTATTAAAAATTTACAGATACATTTGGACTTCCTACATACATGATCATGACATCTGCATGTAACAGTTTTATTTCTTCCTTTTTAATGACTATACCTTCTTTTCCCTGTCTTATTGCACTGGCTAACATGTGCAGTTTAATGGTAGTAGAAAGGGTAATAGTAGAGGTCTTTATCTCATTGCTGATTTTAGAGAAAAAGCTTTTAATATTTCATGACATAATGTTTATTATAGTCCCTTCTATTTTTGTAGATAAGATTTGTCAGATTAAGGATGTTCCCTTTTGTTCTTAGCATATGAGGTTCTTCTTAAATAGATATTACATTTTATGAAATGCTTTCACTGCATTTATTGAGATGCTTATACATTTTTTTTTTGTTTTGTTAATTGGAGAAATTTATGGATTTTTTTTAAAGAGACAGGATCTCACTCTGTTGCCCAGACTGGAGTGCAGTGTCATGACCATAGCTCACTGCGGTCTCAAACTCCTGGACCCAAGCTATCCTCCTGCCTCAGCTTTCTGAATAGCTGGGACTACGGCATGTACCACTACATATGGTTGATCTTTTAAAAAATTTTTGTAGAGATGAGGTCTTGCTATGTTGCCGAGGCTGATCTCAAACTCCTGACCTTAAGTGATCGTCCCACCTTGGACTCTCAAAGTTCTGGGATTATACACATGAAGCATCATGACTGGCCCTGGATTAATATCTTGATAGTTAAACCAATCTTGCATTTCTAGAAGAAACTCAATTGGGTCATGATGCATTAGCCTTTTTGTGAATTGCTGGATTCAATTTCTTAATATTTTCCTAATATACATACATCTATGTTCTTGACAGAGATTGACTAGTAATTTCCCTTTCTTGTAATTTTTTTGGTCAGATTTTGGGACAATGTTATGTTGTTCTGATAAAATAAGTTTGTATTTTTTCTCTTTTTCTAAAATCTACAAAGATTTGTGTAAAGTTAGCATAGTTTCATCATTAAATGTTTATAAAATTTCAACAGAAAGGCCAACATGAGCCTGGATATTTTCTTGTGGGAAGCTTTATAAACTATGGATTCAATTATTGGACAAATAGGGAATTATCTAGACTTTTTGTTTCTTTTTGTGTTGGTTTTTGTAGGTTTCATCATTCTAGAAATTAGTCTATTTCATTTAAACTTTCAAATTTATTGTCATAGAGTTGTTCCTAATATGTTCCTGTTATCTTTTTAACATCTATAATGTCTTTACTGATGTTCCCTTTTTAATTATTGATGTTTAAAATTCATGCCATCACTTTTTTCTTTTTTTCTTAATCAGCTTTGTTAGGTGCTTATCAAAGTTATTCATTGTTATAAAGAACCATTATTTGGTGCTATTGATTTTTCTATTGAATTATTTTATTCCATTAATATTTGCTCTTACCTTTATTGTTGCCTTCCTCATACATTCTTTGGGTTTTATTGGCTGTTTTTCTAATTTCTTGAGATAAATCATAAATCATTAATGTTCAGACATTCTTCTTTTCAAATAAATGAATTGTAAGGCTAAATATTTTCTTCTGAACACACATTTATCTCCATCCTCCGTATTTTTTCATTATCTAAAATGTTTTAAAGTTGCTTTAATATTTGAAGAATAATTTTCTCTGAATGAAATTCTATGTTGTAAGTTTCTTTGTTGTAGCATGTCAAATATGTCATCCCAGTTTTTCTTGGATCCTATTACTTATTTTGAGAAGTAATCTGTTAATGTTATTGTTCTTTCTCTGAAAATAATATCATCTTTCTTTAGCATGGCTTAAGATTTTTCCCTTGCTTTTTTAAAATTAGTTTTGCCAAGATGTGCCTAGATGAGTTTTTCATGTATTGATTGTTCTGGGAATCTGTAGTACTTCTTGAATATATGGGTTAAGGTGTTCTGTAGTTTCTGAAAAATTCTCAGCCATCATCTCTTCACATATTGAAGGATGATGAGAACATTGTTCTCTTTTCCCTTCCCTTCTAGGAGGCAATTACACTTATGTTGGTCCTTTTCACCGTGTCTCCTGTAGTAGATTAAAGATGGCCACAGATTATTTGCCAGTTTTCCCATTAGGAAATGGAATCTATTCCCCCAAAACACACTCCACCCCCTTAGAGTCTGTCCTGGCCCTGTGACTTGATTTGATTATGAGTATCATCCCTATAGCCAGTGGTACACAAAGTGTGGTCCCTGGAGCAGCAGTTTGAGTATCACCAGAAAAACACATATTTTGAGGAGCTATCCCAGACCTACCAAATAAGAAACTCTGGGAGTAGGGCACAGTGAGCATTTTTTAACAAGTCTTTGAGGTAATACTGATGCATGCTAAAGTTTTAGAATAGCTGTCTAAGCTAATGGCAGTTGGTTCAAGGGCGTGGTTAGATAAACTAAGCAGGATATTTGAGTCATTTGCTATGATTATATAAACCCTAGAAGGAAGACGCTCTCATTTTCTGATGGCATTGCTAAGCTAGTGTGATATAACCTGGAGCTATTGACAGCCACTTTCTGTCTCTTTGCAGAAAAAATGCCTCTGGAGTAGGACAGAATAAGACTGACACATAGATAAGAGAAAGCCCAGACAACTTTGTGTGAACCCTTAATCCCATTGTACCTGAAGTCCCCGATTAGCTCTTGATTTCTCAGTTATGTGAACTTTTTTCTTGGCTCAAACTAGTTCAATTTGGTTTGTGCACTTAAAACTAAAGAATCATGACTAATACACAAGTAAGCCCCCATCCCCCTACAAATGATATCTGAAAGAGCACCTCTAACATATAAAACAGATAAATGTAGGTCTACCCTGAATGAAGAAGAAGTAGAAGTTCTAAAATCCTACCATGTGGCTCTTCCGGGGTGTGATGGTTAATTTTATATGACAATGTTACTAGGTTAAAAGATACCCAGATAGCTGATGAAATATTATTTCTGGGTGTGTCTACGAGGATGATTGATCCAGGATATCAAAGGGAAATTGGATAACCGCTCAATAATGGAGGTAAAGAAGCATATGTCTAGAATACAGGATATCCCATAGGGCATATCTTAATATTACCATACCCTTTAATTAAGGTCAATGAAAAAGTACAACTCAATCCAGGCAGGACTACAAATGGCCTAGACCCTTCAGGAATGATGGTTTGGGTCACCTTGCTAGGTAAAGAGCCAAGACTGGATGAGATGTTTACTGAAGGCAAAGGAAATACAGAATTGGTAGTAGAAGGTAGTTATAAATACCAGCTACAACCACATGACCAGTTAGAAAAACAAGGACTATAATCATCATGAATATTTTTGTTATAAGTGAATTTGTGTGTATATATACACATATGAAGGAAATACCTTTGTTTTCTTCCCTTTACTGACTTATGTAAGTATGTATAACTATAACAATACCTAATACAGTTTAGTATTAGGTATTGTTAATTTTCTTCATAGTATTTAAGTTATGGGATATCAGGAGAAGAGTAAACATCACTCATGGACTTTATATCCTCTGGGAAGGGATTTGTTCATTTTTGTTTGTTTGCAGGATAGTTGCATCCTGCTAGGTGGAATTAGGATCTTGTTATTATCTTTAATTGGAGAATAAGTATGGTGTAAGGAGATACATATGAGTACCAGCTTGACAAGGGAGGGACTTGTGATTGTTAATTTTATCCATCAAGTTGACTGGGCCATATGATGCCTAGATATCTGATTAAGCATTATTTCTGGATGTGTGTGTTACCAGAAAATATTACTATTTGAACAGGTCAATTGAGTAAAGATGATCCCCCTCATTAATGTGAGTAGGCATTATCCAATCAAGGGCCAGGATAGAACAAAAAGGTGGAGGAAAGGCAAGTTCACTATCTTTTCTGGAACTGGGATATCCATATTTCTCCTGCCCTTGGACTTCAGAACTCCAGGTTCTTGGGCCTTCAGACTCCAACACCAGCAGCCCCTGTCCCCGCCCCAGGTTCTCACACTATTTCCTGGTTCTCCAGGTTGCAGACAACTTATTGCGGGACTTCTCAACCTCCATAGTTGCATGAGACAATTCCCGTAATAATCCTCTCATATAATATGTAAGTATCTTATTGGTTTTGTTTCTCTTGAGAACCCTAATACACTAGGTCCTTTCTCAGCCCACCTGGAGCCTCTTTGCAGAACAACCCCAAAGTTGTAGGCAACATAGTTTAAAAACCACTTGTAGTGGATTCTTTGTGGCCTGTGACACAACCTCTTGTCCCACCTGTTTTCAGCTGCAGCTGTGATGGAGAGTTGCTTAAAGTTCCCTAACTCAAGTACTCAACTGTGTCTCTCTGCTTTTCTGTCCTTAGGCTTTTTCTAAAGTCACTAGGCTTGCTTAGTCATAGCCTGAAAACTTGGGGAAGTTAAGGCCTGTGGGAACAACCCTCTACTGGAATGAGTGGTTAAGTGTTGTGGACTTCCATCCTGTGAAGGCACATTGCTGATGTATGTGGTGTATGGTTCTAGTGGGTCCATAGTGGGATTGGGCCCTAGTTTCCCATAGTGATAACCAAGTCAATGTTGTATTTACTTTTCTCTTCTTTTCAGCCTCATCTTCCTGCTTTATTGCTCCCATTTCTTATGATTACTTCTAAAATAAACCACCTGCACCCAACCCCTTTTCTCAGATTCTGCTTTTGGGGAAATCCAAACTAAAATATCCATGTTAGAAAGTCTTATAGTTCTGAGTCTCAGCTCTGCAAGTTAGGTTATGATAGGCCAAATTGCTTCCTTTCTGTCGGCCTTAGAGGTGTCATTTGTAAAATGAGGAGGTTGAATTAGCTGTTTACTTGGTTCCTTCTAGCTCTGACTTTCATATAACACTATATATTGTTTCAGAAACTGAACACTTACAACATAAAACTAAAGTGATGAGGCTGGTCAATCTGAATAGTCAGGCCCTTGAAACTTCCCTGTTTTCTAGCCATCTTTTTCTGTAAGTGTCCAGATGATCTGCCTCATCCTCCACCTTGATTGGTGCTTATAGATACAGACACAGAAAAACACCAAAAATACCCAGCCCAAGCAAACTATACACAGCTATTTTGACAGGGAAGAAGCTCTCAAAAACCACTGACATTCAAAGCCTCATGTTTATGCAGGACAGAAAGATTGAGAGTGAAAACAAGTATAGGCTGAATATGATCAACTATCTGGATGACTAAATGCATCATAATAGCCTTAGTACTTTAGAGCTGGAGCCAAAAATACTTACTGCAAAATGGCTTCCATTTCACATTGATTTTAAAAAATGAAATGTTACACCTGGGGATCCAGCTATAGATTTCAATCTACTTTTCCTTGTAATTTGAGACAAATTGAAATCTATGGTAATGAACATAATCAGGAAGGGAAAGTCTATTATTTTCTTCTTTTAGTAGCTAGAAATGATCAATTTGAAATTTTATTGTTTTTTATTTTTATTTTTAACACAGTGGTAGCTTCCCATGGGGCCTTAACACAATGATTGCATTGATTCCTGTGGGGAAGAAGGACAGAGAGAAGCAGTGCTTGCTGTTTTAAATGGAAGCAGATCTGGAAGGGACGATATTCTGCATACTACTTTCAGGTAAGAGAGGTACTCACTATGCTCACCAGTGGCTTCCTTTAGCAGAACTGGTCTTACATAAGAAGAGAGTAGGCAGCCACCAACAAATATGGTTTAAGGGGTTCAGGCAGGGCTCCTGTTTTTCAGTATGTTTTCTCTTTACTCTTTGATGTGTAAAATTTCTTTGAGGTCAGAACATTCCTCTGAAATTAAAAAAAAAGAAAAAAACCTTTGTGAGGGTATAATAAATAGAAATGTGAGTTGGGAGTCAGGAAACAGAATTCTTTCTTCTGTTTTGTAAGTACATCATTGGCTTTGTGAAGCTAAGTCCCTTAACCTTTCTGTGGCTTGGTCTCCACATCTGTAAAATGACTGAGTTCAGAAATGGTTTCTATCATCCTTTGCAGCTCAAAAATCTGGATATTGGTGGAAATTCATGCTACTTCATAAATGACAGGTGTCATATTGTTTCTTAGAATTCATTGGATGGGAAGAGAGAAGTAGACAAAAAGGAAGATAAGTATCAAGGCTAGGAGAATCTGAAAGTGGCCTGGGGACACAGAAAGGATGAATATGCTTCTTTACAATTTTACCTCTCATGGGTATTACCACTGCATCTGCAGCATTGCATAAAATGACATGAAATACAGGAGGAGGCTTGCAGTAGTCTAATAGCAATAGTTTAATACTTTCATTGAAAGACAAACTTCAATTCTGATCCTGGTTCTGCCACTTATTAGTGACTACAGGAAATGACTTAATAGTTTTGAGCCTCAATTTATACATCTGTAGAATGGGGAAGGAAGGAAGGATTTATAAGGATTTATAAGCTGGTTTTTGCCCTCTGGATGACATTGTGTCTCTCTAGTACAGAAGATCATGAGCTCTGCTCTCTGCAGGATATTAACTTGAGAGATAGAGGGAATCATCAGACATGCTAATACTTTGGCAATTTCACCAACAGTTAAGCTACATTAGTACTGCTCAGTGCTGCATCATTTCAAAGATAGCATGCAGTGCTAATATCTTTAGAATCAGCAACATTTTCCAAAAGTAGTGATGCATCATAGATCTTATCAATATCACTGAAAATGGACTCATATCTAGGTATATGAAAAGTTAAAGCTTAATTATGGATAATTGCTGTGCAGTAAACATAGTCTGTGTTCATGTAGCAAACAGTTTCAAATAACTGAAACCATTATTTTGAAGAGAATAGTCTGAAGTGAAATCCACATTTATTATTAATGTTCCTGATGTTGTCAGAAAAGCTCAATATTTTCTTGTATTCTAATTGGTTTGTTAAGTGTAAAGCTTCAACCATAGAGAAGAAAACATCTCAGAATATATCTTTAGTTGACTATGAAAATTCATCATTCCATAATATATTTTTTACACCTTGGAGAGGACTTGATGATTAAAAACTCCTTTTATAATTATTGATATTTTAATTTAAAAGCTCTTTAGAGCCTTTAATACTTCTTTAGAAATCATGAATCCCAATTCTTCCAGTGATATGTTACCTTAACTGACTACCTCCAAACCAAGAGAAGTTGCATTTCATCTTAACTCTGAGGATGACAGATTTTGAAAACCTTAAAACTTCTTGAGCAGTTTGGATCTAATATGTGGACCTCTTAAGTGGAAAATGCTGTGACTTTTCAGCTCCAGCTATTATAGAATCATCAGAATTTATTCCTCCTTTTATTTCTGCACAGTAGGAATAGTATTCAAATTTCCTGCAGCTCATTGCTGCAAAATGAGGCAGATTACATATACCTACTATAAAAAGTTTTTGTGGGAAAATATGCAAGTTTCCAGTAATTTTCATTACCCAGTTTATCCATTCATAAATACCTTCCAGTGAAACAATGCAATATATACTTTGTAAGTATTACATATTTCCTTATTAGAATTGGAAAGGAGAACCATAAAATATAACTGGCCACCTCCTTCTTGGTCATTATAGTGCATTTACTGGTGATACTACCAAGAAACATACATTAAGCTCCCATCCAATAGATGTTTTTCTTTATGAGAAGAACAATGTATACATCTTCCCTTTCTTTGTAACCTCTAATGCCATGTACCTGTGTGAAGAGGGGAAATCTAGACTCATTCAGGAGCTCACTGATGAGCACAACAAGGACCCAACTTGCAGCATCCCTACAACATCATTTTATTGAGACAATTGTTATTTATCAGCAGAAGCAGCAGTGGGCTGTTTGTTTCATAAGAAAACTCCCCAGCTCTTATTTAATTACCTTGGAGGACCTTATTCTCAGAAACAACACTATAATGAGTGTACCATCAGACACCAGATTTATTTCCTGAAGCAGAGGGGATTTGAAATGTACCGTAAACAGGGAGTTCCTGTGAGCAGAGAATCCAAACAGTGGAGAGAGCTTATTAATGTAGGGCATGGTATTTGACCTCTTTTAATTGGTTAAAATTTCAAAATTGGCTACAGTTTCAAAAACAAGGCTGTGAGGAAGAAGAAACAGCATGGGTGGTGATGGAAGAAGTGACTGGATCTCTAGAAACAACTTGAACTCTTTCTGCTCTGCAGCTTGTTGAATCCTTTGAAGATTTTTCTGCATTATGGCTAGGTTGCTATGCTGATCATGAGACAGATCCTGGTTATGAGCACATCACAGGGTGACGGTCTTGGTACATGATTGCATTATTGTTTTCAAGTATTCACTGTGTATCATGAAGTTGTTATCAGGTAAGTCTTACCTAGATAGACATCCTTGCTTTGACAAAGTAAGTTCTTAAGGGATTCATTTATTTTATTTTGGCTGATGTGAAATAATCAGAATGACAGAAAGAATGAGAAAGAAAAGAATCAGACAGGAAGAATGAGAATCACTGTATATGTGATATTCACAAATCTTAGCCTCTTTTTCCCGAAGGTAGCCAGATCTTTTGTGTTCTTTGTGTCAAGGGCATTTATCAAACTTAAAGTAGAAGCTGCTTGAAAATAAATTTTCTAATTGCCTTTTGTGACTGTTATTGAGGAAGGGGAGGCAGAAGAGGGAGAGAGGTGAGAAATTCCCTAAAGTAGAAGTGGGGCAGAGAATGACATGATAGGTGCCAAGTGTATCAGAGACCAGCACCATAAAGCTTGGCAGCATGCCAGGTAGCGGGCTCTGGAAAGAGAATGGTGGTGTGTCCAGACTGGGATCCCTAGGTAAGCTGGTCAAAGGTGACCCTTTTTTCTAGGCTCACTTCCCTAGGGTCAGCCCCCTGGCTTGGCCTGGTTTTTACACTGGAGTCTAAAGACATCTCCAGAGCATGATGAGGGAAGGGTGGAAATACCCCTAAGGGTTGAAATTCAACCTCCTATCAACTTGGCAGAACAGGGGCTTGTATTAGATTTCCAGGGCTGCCAAAACAAAGTACCACAAACTAGGTGGTTTAAACAACAGAAATTTGTTCTTCCATAGTTCTGGAGGCCAGAAGATAAAGGTATCAATAGGGTTGCTTACTTCTGAAGGCTGTGGGGAAGAACTTGTTCCATGCCTCTTCCCTAGTTTTTGGTGATTGGTTTTTAATCTTTGATAATTTTTGGCTTGTAAGCCCATCACCCTGATTTCAGTCCTTGGCTTAATCAACTATGTACATAGTGATGCCACTTGCTGAGATGGGGAAGATTGTGGGAGGGACAGATCTACACAGGAAAAATCAACAATCATATTTTGGCCAAGTTCAGACTGAAGTGCCTATAGACACATAGATAAGGATGTCAAGCAGTTAGCTGAACAGATAAGTTTCGGGTTGAATTAAGAGGTCAGGGCTAGAGAGTCCTTGTTGTACATATTATATTTAAAACAGAGGTCTAGATGAGGATGAATGTAGAGCTTGAAGAATGTAGGCACAGAAAAGAAGACTAAAGGAAAGCTTGGTATAGTCACACTTCAATGACTGAAACAGGAGAGAGAACTAGCGAAAGTGATTGAGAAGTAATGGTCAGTGAGATGGAAGACAAATCGTGAGAAATCAAGAGAAGGGAATATTTTAAGAAGGAGGGAGTGGACAACAATGGTAAATACTGCTGAGAGGTCAAAAGAGATGAAGAGAGAGATGATCATTTGAGTTGGAAATATGGAAGACATCCTGTTAAGACTGGTTTCAGTGGAAAGGGAAGGAGTAGTATGGTGGGAAAGAAGCCTGGTTTTAGAGGATTGAGGGAGAATAGAAGGAGAAGAAGTAGAGACAGCAGCTTAGAGAGCAGAGAAACATGGATATATAGAGCTAGATGGGATTATACTGCAGTGACAAAAACCAACTAAAAGCTTCAAACAAAATTGGTTTGTTTCTTGATCACATTCCATGACAATAGCTAGAGGTCAGCTATGCCCTGTACCATGTGTCTTATGTCTGGACACAAGCTGACAGAGTTCCCCCAGTCTGGGGCACATCCTTTTGATAGAAGAGAGAAGAAGCAAGAGACAGAACCATGCCATGCAATGTCTCAAATCTTCAGCTTGAATTTGCCATACTACACATTTACACACATTCCATTGACCAAATCAAGTTACAGGCCAAGCCCAATGTCAATGGGTAGAGAAGTACACTCCTTCTGTAAGGCACTTCACTGCCTATGGTAATGTGCAGAAATGAAGAAATAGTGAATACTTGAAGACAATAATGCAATCTATCCCCTCACCTCTGCAACCACCACATACACACACCTTTTTTTTTTTTTTTTTTTTGGTGGGTGATATAGACCATGTTTGCGTGCTGTTGGAAATAATGCAGTAGATCGACTAATTGAAGAAAAAATCCTGTGAGGAGGTGAGGTTGCTTTCTTAGGGGTAAGAATACTACATTATTAACAGGAAGAAAGGCATAGAGAGAGTACAGAAACTGAAAGGTTGGTATGCTTGCCATGTTTTTTATATGATGACTTCTTGATTCTAAATTTTGGTTCTGTTTTTGCTTCCGAATAATGTGTAAGATCAAGGTACTTGGGGAGTATGTTTTCTGAAATTTGAATGTTTAGACATCTTTTGTTGCCTGTTGCCTTCAACAAAACAATTTGATGGGTCTGGAATTATTTTTTTAATCTCCAAATGACTAGCCATGTTGCTACATTGTCGTATAGTAGTATTTCGGTTATAGAGGTGTTTAATACCATGATCTCATTATCTCTAGGACATGCCCCCCGCGGGTTATAGCAGCTCAATGCCTACTTATTGAACGAGTGCATGCATGAACTGCATGCATTACATTTTTTCAGACAACTCTTTAATGGCTCATTCTTTAATATTTTTAATTAGATCATCTTTTTTAGCTCTGGCAGAGTAAAATGCAATTCTCTTTGATGAATACTAAGTATGAAAGGAAAAAATAAGTGTTATAAGCATGTATTTTGAGAATGAAGTCCTGTAAAATGTAGATAGATCAAGTACAATTAAAAACTAACATGTAGGTTGTAGTCTCCTTTCTTGCCTGAGAGAGTATGAAGAAAATCATGTGTCTATTAAGGTGGTAAAGCAGCAAGGCTTTCAGGGTGAAAACTGGATCTTCCTTACAGTCTGTATATTAAGATCATCAATCTTAGTAATAACTTCTACTAGATGAACAAATATAAGAGATTTCACCTACCTAGAGTTAAGAAATGAACTCACTTCCTTCTCATAAAATATCCTTTCCTTCATAGCAATGGTAAAACGTGGTAACTCAAGTAATTATCATTGAAGAATGAGAACACCTACTTAAAGCATCCTTGCATAGATGGCTTCCTTGCCCTCTTCACTGAGCAAAGCCGTTGGGATTGGAGAGATGGGTGTGAATGCTCAAGTGTGTGGCACTTCAATATGCCATGGCATTTTTCAGTAAGTTTTGAGCTATTGAGTTGCTACTTGTCTTCTTTGAAAACCATGATTCTTAATTATAAGAAACCCATTTTGACAAAGATTGAGAGTGGCAGAGACTTAAGTGGAAAGTTAACTGTCAGAATATCATCTGCCCCGCCCCCCCCCGCCCCCATTTTTCTGTGTTCTGGAGAGTATTTGGGAACAAAGTTCCAATTTCATAGCTATTGCTCTTTAGTATATTAATTGGCAGTGATAGGAGGGGGAAGTTCATGCCCAATAACTTTTAAATTATTCCTAAAACAAAAAAATCACTTGGTTCATTTTTGAAATTTAGGTGTTGTCTAACCAATAGGAAGCTCAGGGACCTCTGGGAGACAGCAAGCCTTCTTCTGTAGTTTGGCCGTAGAGAGACCCAGGTTTGAAAAATGATTCTGTCACCTACTACTTGACTGAAATTGGGAACGATTTTTGTTTTCTTTTTGGAGGCTGGTTTTACTCATGTATAAATATGAATACTAGTGTTTGTCTTATTAACTCATCTATTTACTCTTTTAATTATCACTGAGTAGTTACCATATACTCATCTCTGGTTTGTGGATACTAAAAATGCAAATAACAATAGCTAACATTTGATGAGTATTAACAAAATATAAGCCACTCTGAATACATCTCTTTTATTGTTCCCATCAGATTTGTGAGAAAAATGGATTACCATTATGTTCATTTTACAGATAAGAAAGCTGCACTTAGAGTTCAAGTACCTTGTCCAAGTTACATAAATTAGGAAGCATGGAGCTGAAATTCAAGCCAAGACAGTCTTCAGTTGAGAGTTTATTTTCTTAACCACTGTGTTATACTGCAAAGATGTAATGATACACTCTCTGCTTGCTAGTATGGACACAGACAAGAAAGTAAGCAATTATAATAAATGGATGTGCAAAGTATCCAGGCATTGTAGAGGAAAAAGCATTTACTTCCTTAGAATCAACTTTATTTTGAGATCCAAGATCCTGATGAATCTACAGAAGTCTTATCTGATGTGTTGGATTTTGTGCTGATATCAAAGCCGTTGGCATCAGAAACACGCATACATACTATAATTTTGGAAATGTCAATATTTAACATCAGTCACTCTCTATAAAAATTCATGATGTTATAGTGATAGAGTACCAGAAATCTTACCAAATTTCTGCTACTAGGAAATACTTAGCACAGGCCGCCATTTACATTAAGAAGATGATTAGACTATTTTAAAGATTCTGATTTTGTTAATGACTGATGCTATTAAGAATACAATTCACAGAAAATATGCTAAAAATATTTTCATTAATCAAGTGCATATTTTAATAAAAACCAAAACATAATTTTTATAAGCACATTATAGGAGGATGTGATGTGTGAACTGTACTATAAAGGCACCGATAAATCAGAATGAAACAAATGAAAATAATTAATTTTTAATGACTTGAAGTTTGGGTCAGAAAAAAAGTGAAATTAGAACGTTTTGAATTAGTAGCAGACCGTGAGCTTGAAGACCTCGATAACAATCCACCCTTTGTATGTACGGTGTGCTATTAACTTGAAAGCAAAAATGGCCTCTGTAAAACATTGCCTTTTGTTAATTAGACAACTTTGAGCCTTTGAACATGAATCATTAACTACTGATATTGCCCTAAGGCCAAATATTTGTGATCTCCTGGGGCTGTGAGAGAGAAAGAAGAAAAAACGATGAGGAAAGGAAAGTGCTTATTTCTCAGTTTTAGATTATCCAATTATTTCAAGTAGAGAAATATCATTAATAAGGTCACTTAAAATAGAGTAAGTGGGAAAATAGGAAGACAGCATCCTTGTTTCAGGCATGGAATTTTATGACAATTACAAAAGCCTAGCAATCTATCATTTTAATGGTGGCAGGAGAATAGTGGGTTGCAAGCTCCTCTGTGTGAGGAAGATGTGACATGTACCAGTAACATCTCTATTACTACAAAGTAGGGGACCCAGCTTTCAAGCAAAGCGTAGCTACTATTATTAAGGACTTCTGTAATGTTCTTGGCCATGTGAGACTGTAGATTGAAAGGGAAATTTCATTATATCTTTAAACATTTAAATACTTGGCTTCATAGTTCACTGATCTTGAGCAGCCTGACTCTCATTTTGATTCAGGTTTCCTTTGTTCCTTGGTTATTTATTGATGGTGCCTTTCTCATTTATTGTGTCACATTGAGAGGTGCTCCCTCCCTAAATGTAGAATTACTCTGGTGTGCTGATTTTGCCAGTGATGTGACAGATTTCCTGGGATCATTTGTAGGATTATCTCTTTGAAGCTCTGGTGTCAGGATCCACTGCACACGTGGTGAGGAGAGTATTCTTTATCTGCAAAACTACAGATTACTAGGAAGAGCCTGCTTTACTCTGCTCTTACAGCTCTTTTGTGGCCTCTGTTCCTAGGAAGCAAAAGAAGTAGAGGTGATAGGTAAGGACCAAAGTGTTCTCCACTCTGTTCACATCAAGAGACTTCAGCACCCAGAGACTATAAGCAGCGGCTGAGTAGAAATGGAGTGAAGAGGTAGTGTCAAGGAGAAAATGGCTCTGAAATACTTCACAATATAGAAAGTGCTGTATTTAAGGATTGTAGGTATTAGTATTATTTTTATTTCTTGCTTTGACAATTTAAATTTCCTGTGCTCCCTCTGAAATGAAGCAAGGGACCAGGCTGTATTTTTCCTTCTAACACTTTTCTCTTCCCTGCCACTTTCTTTCCTCTTTGGTACTTTTCATGCTATGCCCCTTACCCCTCCTCTAATAATGAGGTCCAGTAAGCGGCGAATAGAAGGTCTGGGCAGATCCACTCCCTGTCTCTGTTCCATGACCCCTGCCCCTTCAAACCATGAGAAAACTAATGGTGATCTTGTCGACTATTCCTATGTTCAGAACCTTCCACATGAGTCACAGCTAGTTTCTACTCCGGCATCCCAGCCCTCTAAGTGCCTCTCCCAATGTCCTCTCCCTCATATCTAGCTTTTTCTGTGGCCTATTCTTTGTCTCCATTGGCAGGTACTTTCTTTTTTTTCTTTTTGGTCTCTTTATGTGCTCAATTTTAATAAAAATCATGGCCCTTTTGCACTGTTAGAGGCATTTTGTCATAATCTTCAGGCAATAAAAGAGAGAAACATTTCAAATGAAAGCAACAGGGACTGTGCCCAGTTCATCTTTGTTGGATACATGCCAGTTTGCACAGCTAATGGTCTTCTTTGTGCATGGGTGGTTATTAGATGTTTAATGACCATTGCTCTGTTAGAACTCTAGATGGTCTTAGCTCTGGGTGAACAGTTTAAAATCTGGCTGCGTTAGCAAATACCTCATTGTAAGAAGACATATTTCTTCCTATTTCTAAGTGAGGACACAAGGAAGATTTAGCTTTTTATTTTTGTGGGGGATGAGATTCGGTGGGACAGTGGATCTGTTCCATCAATAATTCTTATTGAAAGACTGCTAGGTAAGGATATCATAAGCACCTGGGTATTTAGAATGAAGGGTGATATAAATAGAAATAAATCTTGTTTATAATTTTATTTATGGAGGAAACACATAATTTCTTGATCAGAGATTTTGGGATTCTGTTTCCTTCTGTTTCCCTGGACCTAGGAAAGGACTTGGTCCATAATGGATACTCAATAAGTGTCCTAGCCAACTACATAGTGAATGAATGAATGTAAAATGTAAACACAGGAAGAGAAATACATGGCAAGCAGAAGGTAAGTACTCAGACACTGCTAATGAAACCATCAGTCAAGGAAAGCCAGCAGTTCAGTGGCAGTATCTCTGGTAGAAAAGGTGAATATACATGGAAAGCAAGTAGTTTTCTTTTTGTGACCTCTCTGTGCCTCCGTTTCTTCATCTGTAAAAATAAACAGTCTGAATTAGATCAATATTTTTAAAACTTTAGCTTTGTGCACGATAATCACCTTGTTGAAGAGTAAGTTTGGGAATCTACTCCCAGATAATCTGATCTGGTGGTTCTGGGGTAGAGGTTAGGAGTCTACGTTTTTCAAAAGCCATGTTCAGTTACCTCCATGGATTGATGGCCAGTCTTTGAGTTGGCTGACCTTGGGTCAAGCGTACAGAGTTCTGGCTGGAGTGAAGCTATTCAAGTATACAGAAGATGGCCTTCACAACTCAAAGAACTGCTTTTCTCAAAACAGGCTGTGAGTGTAGCAAGCACTATGACTGACCTACCCACTTCAGTATTAACCAACTTGGCTCTCACATGCTCACGTGGTAGAAATGGCCTTGCTCAAAGCACCAAGATTCTTCTGATGGAGCTGAAGTCACAATGGGTTTGGCTGCTTCCTGTTCTGGTGAGGCACTTCTGCCTTCCAAATGCCATGCTTTATGCTAACAAAACTGACAAGACTCTGTGTCAGCCTTTGCTGATGTTATTGCTGAAAAACTGGTACCTGTTTTTACTTCACCTTGTACCTTCCTAAGTTCTTTTCAGTTGAGTTGATGGACTGTGGCACTCCTGACTTGAGCTCAAGTACATATGCCTTAAGTAAAATGGCATTTATTTTCCTTATCTTTCATTTTTTATGTAATTTTTACAGGAATACACTTTGTAGTTTTATAGCTAGGAAAAAAGTGAATGAGCCCAGGTAGTCTTGTTAAATACCTCTCTTCTCTGGGTGTAATGGAATTTTTTTTAAAAATTCTGATAAATCTCTCCAATCAGCTTGACATTCCTCCCATCTCTTCTTTAGGTGACTCTTATTTCCTGGTTGGTGAAGAATATCTATGGCATTCCATAAGTGCTTCTGTCTTAACAGGGTCTTGTGAAACATTTATTATTGTTCATTGGCTCCAGTTGCAAATATTGTAGTAAGAGTTCATTTCCATGATATGTTTTGGGAACTGGGGTGATGCTGACAAAAGAGCACAGTGCCTGGCACATAGTAGATACCCATAAATGCTGTTGGATGAACAGATTAATGCCTAAGTTGGGGATGTCAAGTCCTGACTCTGCTATTTATGAGTTCTGCCTTCTGAGGCAACTCATTCAGCCTTTTTGAACTTCAGTTTCCTAATCCATAAATGAGTTCAGATTAGGTGGCCTCTTTCTGCTAAAAAAAAAAAAAAAAAAGTTACAATTCTGATATGACTCTAAGCATAAAAGGTACCCTGGATAGTTGTGATTGTATATTGAATATTTGCCTTACCTCTCAGGATGCTTTCTGCTGCATATTCAAAGTAATAGAATCCTAGACTGAAATGGCCTAAAGGACATTTATTCTCTTACATAACAGGAAGATGAGAGGTAGTGCAGGCTTTATATTTCAGTGATTCAGCAGCTCAGCAGTGGCACAGGAACCCAGGAGCTTTTGTATCTCTGCTCTGTGATCTTCTGCATCAGCTTCATCTTTTTGCTGGTTCTCCTGGAGACTTTATGTAAATTGAAGTGTCATGCTTTTCACATCCAATGTGAGAGAGAAGAAAAATCTCCTAGCCAACTACATAATATAGTTCCTTTTCTTCAGTCTGTTTGGGCCAAACAAAGACCTGTGCTCCTCCCTGGACCAACTGAGCCCCCACAGGATTAAATAGGGTGATTAAATTTGACTGATCATGTGGGATGGAATAGACATGAGTCTACTCATACAATGTCTACTTAGGTTTCTTAATCATTTCTGCAATTGCTCTTCAGGTGCCAGTCATATATCTTCTGTCCATTATTAACTATTATATATCTGGTCTTGCAGTGGTGAATAGAAGGCAAAATCTACTTTGATGGCTTTATGTATGTACTAGTAGGTATTAGGCTTGCTATTGTAACTATGACAGACCAAGAACCCAGTTTCAACTTGGTTACTATATTGAAGACACCTTTGATATATTTCAAGTTATTCCTTCTTTTCTCAGTATTTTTTAATTGACAAAAATTTTATATCATGTACAACATCAATCCTTTTTGGCATCTGTATTTGTCAGGGTTCTCTTAGAGGGACAGAAGTAATAGGATATATATAAAGGGGAGTTTATTAAGTATTAACTTATACAATCACAGTGTCCCACAACAGGCTGTCTGCAAGTTGAGGAGCAAGGAGAGTCAGTCTGAGGCCCAAAACTGAAGAACTTGGAGGCCAATGTTCAAAGGCAGGAAGCATCAAGCATGGGAGAAAGATATAGGCTGGGAGGCTAGGCCCATCATTGTTTCACGCTTTTCTGCCTGCTTTATATTCGTTGGTGGCTGATTAGATGGTGCCCACCTGATTAAGGGTGAGTTTGCCTTCTCCAGCCCACTGACTCAAATGTTAATCTCCTTTGGCAACACCCTCACAGACAAACCCAGGATCAACATTGCATCCTTCAATCCAATCAATTTGACACTCAGTATTAACCATCAGAGCATTATATAGAAAATCCAGATTAAGTAAATAGCACATTTCTTGCTCTCCAGGAATTCAGAGTTTCATAGAAGAAGCAAGAAAGAAATACTCAAAAAGTTAAATTAGAATACAAGGAGAGTACATGTGAAGTGCCAAAGGACCCATAACAATATATAACCAACTACTAGACACCTACTGTGTATGAGGCGTTGTTTAGGTGTGTTGTATATGTGGCTATATTTAATTCTTACAACAAACCTACTAAGTAGATGGTGATATCTCCATTTGATGGAGGAGAAAACTTAGGCTCACAGGGATTAAGTACAAGACCCAGATAACACAGAGCTGGGATTTGAACCCAGAGCTCTGTTTCCAAAGCCTGTGTTAATTTTACTACATCATGCTTTGAACAATATGTAAAAGTAAGACCAGAAACTTCCAACCAATTAAGTATTTTTTATCAACTTATTTTGGGGTGTTGGGCTAAAGGGGATGCAATTAAGAGGAGTTAAGGTCACAGAACAGAAAAGGGTGATTGTCACAGATTGAGTTCTCAAGAAGCAGATGCTAAAATGGAGTTTGAGATGCAAGACATTTATTGGGTTTCAACACATGCAAAGGGGAACAGCAAGCAAAATTGGACAGAGAAAGAAGTTAAACTGTGATGCAGGCCCAAGAAACTCATGGCCAGGTTGGCAGGGAGTGCTGCAGTGAGCATTGCCCTGCATAGTGTCCTGCTACAGGCTGAATGGCAAGACCTGTCTAGCCCCACTTTGCCCAACCACTGGATAAAGCTATCCTGGGAAGGGCATGACCTCTGTGAGCCAGCTCTCTGCAGCTAAGGTGGTCCTGCAGAGGTTGACAGCTGGAGGCTGCCTGCTGGCAATACTCCCTGTGGCAGGGAAGCAAGGCCTTCCTTGAAGGGGACCTGGATCATGCCTTTCTATGTCTGCCACAGTGATGCCAAGGGCAAATTCTGCCTGTATCCCAGTTCTACCCATATCCTAGTTTGTGTCCAGTGGGTGTTACTGAAAGTGGTGAGTGGGGACCTATTTGAGTGAAATGGATAGGGGCCTGGGAGTGATGAGCCCACAGATGTCATTTCCATGCTTGCCAAAATGCTTAGGGAAGGACATCTTTCAGTCTGGCCTCATTTCTTTCAAACTAGGGTCTCATTTACTTTCTCAGAAGCAATTTTGAAAATGGGCCATGGTGTATCAAAAGACAGGAGTCATGCTTTTTATCATAGCAGTGAGGTTGGGCCAAACCAGGTCACCAGAATTTATTGTTTTTTCAAAGCTGATGGATTTCTAGGATTGGGCTCTGCTGTGGTAATCACCAGATCACAGAAAGCTTCTTGAGGTCAAAAGTTTACTCCCATCATTCAGGGATCCTGGCTGACTCACTGACTCATCTGCTGAGGCCTAGGTTACTAAAGTGACCTGGAGATCTTTTCTTTCCCACACTGCTTGTTTGAGTTTGCATGTAATAATTAAGAGATATTACAAAATCTAAACCACACTAATGAGCCCATGAAACAAGGCTGGAGGAGAAGTGTAGATTCTCCTTTCTCACTCAGATATCACACATAACATTCCACCTTGCCTTGCAACGGTCAGACAGGTCTGGAGTAGTCTTTCCTGGCTCTGTGAGATGCTAGGATAACTGAGTGCCCAGCATACCCAGTGCAGGTTAGTGGAGATATTTGCAAGCAGGCAGTGTGCATCTATGAAAGAATCCTCCAAAAGAAGCGTTGGAGTTGCTAATGGAAGCTGTTTTTCCTTCTCTCCTTTCCTGTCCAGAATGTGCTGCCCATCTCCTTCTTAGGCTCTGTATTAGTCCATTTTCATGCTGTTGATCAAGACATACCCAAGACTGGGAAGAAAAAGAAGTTTAATTGGGCTTACAGTTCCACATGGCTGGGGAGGCCTCAGAATCATGGCGGGAGGCAAAAGGCACTTTTTACATGGTGGCAGCTGGAGAAAATGAGAGAGAAACAAAAGCAGAAACCCCTGATAAACCCATTGGATCTCATGAGACTTATTCACTATCAGGAGAATAGCATGGGAAAGACCAGCCCCCCATGATTCAATTACCTCTCCCTCAGTCCCTCCCACAACACGTGGGAATTCTGGGACATACAATTCAAGTTGAGATTTGGGCCACAGCCAAATGATGTCAGGCCCCATCAGGTTCCTAGGCTTGCTAGGCGGATGTGAAAGGCCTTGATACACTGAAGCTGAGCTCTCAAGCATCAAGCCACACACAACCTCAGCCAGGAGAACAAGGGAGCTACCTTTTGGCAGGGTTCCACATGGGCTCTATTGGAGAGACAATTAGTGGTACTGTCATTAGGTACCTCTTAATGGCTTTCTTAAATGTGCTGACTTAAATTTATTTAGTTCTAGAGGTTCTCTGAGCATCATAACTATATTTCAAATTGTGATTTCTATAAATTAGAAATGCCACTTTTCTTCAGCCCAAGAATTTCAATGAACCAATTATTCAAAACCAAATTTAATCAAGTGCATTTTTTTTCCTTTGCAAGCGTATGTTCCCTGGGCCTGCAAAGAAACACAATGTTGCCATCGGATTGGCTGAACAGAGCTGATAGATGGGGCTGTCTAGAATTTATTGCTAATTTGGCTGTTAAGCCTTGCAAGGACTTGACACAGAACTGGTGCCTTACATAATAATATTTAGGCCGGGCGCGGTGGCTCAAGCCTGTAATCCCAGCACTTTGGGAGGCCGAGACGGGCGGATCACGAGGTCAGGAGATCGAGACCATCCTGGCTAACAGGGTGAAACCCCGTCTCTACTAAAAATACAAGAAAATTAGCCGGGCGAGGTGGTGGGCGCCTGTAGTCCCAGCTACTCGGGAGGCTGAGGCAGGAGAATGGCGTGAACCCGGGGGGGCGGAGCTTGCAGTGAGCCGAGATCGCGCCACTGCACTCCAGCCTGGGGCACAGAGCAAGACTCCGTCTCAAAAAAAAAAAATAATAATAATAATAATAATAATATTTAGTGTCTGGCCTTGGGTTTGAACTTCAGTTTTCCCAAGTGTTGGTAAACACATGGCTTTGCTGTGCTTTTGCAAATACCCTCGACTTGGCTGATTTCCTTTGACAGAAGACAATGTACAGTTGTGGCAATTGTTTTAGTGCATTCTTTCTTTGTTCTCATTGTGCCCCATGTGCTATAACTTGTGCGTGCGTGTGTGTGTGTGCACTCATGCACACAGGTGTTTCAAGTACCTCTGACTGTGGCATCCACAACCTATTTTATTGGATAAGGGTATAAATTCTGGCCAAGGATAAAGGACTGCAGAAGGTTACCAGAGTAAGAGAGTATGGGAAATATTATAAATTCTTTTGTCATATTTAGAGACCAAAAATGTACTAAGAGCACAAAATAAGCCCAAGATGCCCTAGGCTGAATCCTGGCATCACTATTTACTAGTTGTATTACGTTGGTGAGTGACTTGTTGTGGGAATATGATCCATGTAAAGTGGTTACTCATTGCCTGGTTAGAAACTGCCCACTTTATGCTGGCTATTGTTACCATCAATACAAGGTTAGAATGTGCTACTGAATGATTGCTTCACAGAATTCATGGACAAAGGTAACCCCATATAACAGAGACAAGGCTTATAGACCAATAAATGATGATCTTCCCACCTTGCACAAGCGTTCATTGAGTTTGACATATGTATAACCTTGTAATGGGATCTCTGCCTCTCCAAAAACTAAATAATAATAAAGGAACAAGGTCTTGTTCTTGAGGATTCCAAAATCAAGATATGTTAGACTACAAGATATCTGAGATATTTTTCAGCATAAAGGTATATGATTTACAGTCTCTTTACCCACAAATTTGGTGATTGTTATCTTCTAATACTCCCAGGGAACTCTGGGATGAATTTAATAGTGTAGCATTCGGTTACAGCTTTCAGGTCTATATATGGAAGATTTTGGAAATACAACCAGAGCGCATTCCTCATCTTCACCTCATGCCTTCAGGACCTATTCTGGCCCAGTGTCTAGTGTCTAGGAACTGAACTGAAGGGGAGGATTTCCCCACGTATTATGGCTGGCTCCAATTTGTGTTCTAGGATGGGTCTCTATCATGGATAATAATTCTAATAGTTAACATTTATTCAGCATTTACTATGTGCCAAGCATTTTGATGATTATGTGCATGTCATATTTAATTGTTACACTCACCTTGTGATCTAGGCATGATTAGGATCTTTATTTTACCTGGGACAAAGTTGAAGCTAAGCAGGATAAAATAAGTGGCAGAGTTGGAACCTCACCCCAGATTGCCAGGCCCCAAAGCTCTTCCTGGTACAAGCATGGTGGCATGGACAGTTCTTTCCTGGCTCTTTTTCACCTTTCTCATCTATAAAGTGAGGGTGCTAGGCTCTGTCTCTAAGACTCTTCCAGTTATAACATTCTATGACTTTAGATGTATTGAATGCTTTATATCAAATAAAATTTTTGTAGAATCCACAGTCATATACATCATCTCCCTAACTCTTTCTTCTCTTCTTTGGCTTGCTTTCAAATGACCTGAGAGTGGATTGCAGAGTAGTATACAAGCATTTTATTTTCTTCTTTTTACGTGTGAACTCACCCCAGTGGATCATTATACACTTTGGGCTTTGCTGGTTTCTGTGTCTGATTCTGGTCCTGACGGGGACCCTTTCTTGCCTACATCGATGTCTGAGAGCAGCTCTCTGGGGACATTTGGCAAGTCATGGCTTAAACAAGGTAATAGTTGTGTTCCGTAGAATGTTTTCAGCCAAGTTAGCACTGAGGCTTGAGGAAAATAGGTGATAGTTGGCCCTCTATTAAACAGAAGCATTTGAAAATATGTGAGTTCTTTGGAATGCCTGATAGTAAATATGTGGTATAATTTTTTTCAGGTTTAGCCTATCACCCCTTCAGGTTTGATTATTAATGAGGAGGCTATGAACTTTGGAGAGTGATAAAGCACTCCCTGCTCTCTGATAAATGACATGTGAAATCAAATGACATGTAAAGACACAGCAAAGAGAAAAGGAAGGTGAACTAGAAAAATTTCAAATCCTGTTCAAGGAAATGTTTAGGATAAGCCTTTTTAGGCCAGGTGTGGTGGCTCATGCCTGTAATCCTAGCACTTTGGAAGGCCAAGGCAGGTAGATCACTCGAGATCAGGAGTTCAAGACCAGCCTGGCCAACATGGCAAAACCCTGTCTCTGCTAAAAATACAAAAATTGGCTGGGCATGGTGGTACATGCCTTTAATCCCAGCTACTCGGGAGGCTGAGGCATGAGAATCACTTGAACCAGGGAGGCAGAGCTTGCAGTGAGCTGAGATTGCACCACTGCACTCAAGCCTAGGCAACAGCATGAGACTGTCGAAAGAAAAAAAGAAAAGAAAGGAAAATAAAAGCCTTATTAATTTCTCAGAGATTTTACTCCCTTCCTTAGAACAATGCATAATATAAATGTAAACTTATTCAATACCTGATGACTATGATATTTATAACAAAAACAGCATTACAGAAGGCTTTTGATTTCAACTCAACAATTAATAGCTAAGAATGGGATGATAAGCAAGTATCCATCTTTTATTCTTATATTTTGTCATCACCCATCAGTGTCTAGAATCAGAATTATTCATGTAGGATTGTGTCTGAACTTTGGAAAGATTTTTGTTACTTTTACTTTAGTTTCTTTCTTTGTGAGATAAATTAGAAATTGCTAAAACCCAAAGACCTTAACATTTGAAGGCCAACATAAATTTTTAGGAGCTTCCTCTAAAGGCTGGATATCTTGGTTTCTTAGCTACCTGACCCTCCAAAGACTGAGAAACTAGTTTTTGGAGCCTTCTGATGTCTAAAGCACACATGCACACACACAAAGTTTATATATAGGGAGTATAAAAATGAGGACCAAGGGATGGAAGAAGCAGCAAAACTATGATCATTGGATTTTATATAGTTGCTAAATATAAGTTTAGCTAAGAGCTTCCTGGTTGCCAAGACAAAAATGGCAACACTAAAAATTATGAGATTCCCCAGTTTCCTTCTGGTGGCAAGAAAGAAAAATATTTATTTTACTTCTGGTGATATTTTATTGTTAGAATATTCCAGAAGGCAAGAAAACAGTAGAAACCCTGTCAGTAACTGTAGAGGCATGCCTCGTTCGTAGCTCAAATATATACAGTGGTTTTATAACCCAAGAATAACCCTTAAGTGAGCTGCCTTCATGGTTCAGATTTTTTCTCTCTCAGTTTACTTCTACTCCCTTACTGAGTTGATTGACAATTCTCTATGTATATCTTACATTCCTCTTCCCCAAGAGAGGAGAACTGGTTGGAATTGTTGGTCACTATTCAATATGGAGCATTCCTGTTGGGCACACTTCTCAAGTTAAGTAACCCTAGAAGTTATTTCCCAGCATATAGAACACCAGTTCAGCCATGTATGGCTAATTCAACCTGGTCCAGTGGAAAGAGCATGCCAAACCTCTGAGTAAACATCGTGTTGTAATAGTTTCCTCAAAAGAGAGGAGTGTAACATGTAAGAACTTTAGGTTTTGTGACCATTTGATACACTTTCCTTGCCAGAAAGGAAGAAGCCAGTGTTGACTCTATCCCTTATTCCCCACCTTTGAGCAGACACACCATTCCTGGGAAATGGTAATGGCAGGGTGTGCAATTGTTCCATTTTACCCAACTTATTCAGGGCACCAGATGAGTGAGTATTCACCCTTTTCTAGTCCTAGGCTACTGGGATTTCTTTTCAAGTAGCAATGCTAACAAGTGAAATAGATGGAAGGATCTGAGTTACAATGACCTTATTTTTTGCCTAAAATGACTTAATCAGCATCAGTGAGAGAAACAACAGGTCTACAGAATCTAGAAATCCACTTAATAGTGTAATATCAAGTTAACTTTTTTGTATATAACAAATTCTTCTCCTTCCTGACTTTTTAAATCTCCCCAAATCCTCCCTAGACTTTTTCTCAAGATGGAGACACTAGATCACTGTGGCACCAGTTCTAATTACTGTTTGTTTTATTCACATGTGGTTTTTCTTATTTTAATGCCAGGACAAGCAGGAATGAAGTATGCAGAGGGAAGCATTTAGCAAACACCACATTTTCATTTATTCAGCTTCATACTGTGTTCTTAGTCAAAAGAATGGAAACCATCCCAAAGTTACTTTGATTTCTCCCACTGTATTATTTCCCTATTTAACCACAATTCCTGACCTGAATTTATTTATCTGAATTTATTTACTCTTTTTATTTCTACTACCCAACTTTGATATTCCCTCTTTGTATACAGTTATTTCCCCTTCTATTTATAATACTGCCCATTTGATATGTAACACTTTTACAAAAGAAACAAAACTTTTCCTGGAATTGACTTCAAAAATAAGGTTCCAATATGGACTCTTAACTGGGGATTTAGTAGTATAAATGAGGAACAACTAATGATGAGTTTTATAGCAAAACGAACACAGTTTAAGTTTGATCAACACCCAATATTCCTGGGCAGGGAGTTGAGGAGTCATGTGTTAGACTCCCATGAGTGGAAGTATGAGAATTCCACTTTTTGCTTTTCTTTGTCTTGCATTTCCTGCCTGTGATAAATGTGTCCCAATATTTGTCCTTTGGATGTTGTTGTTGAGAATCATTTCTCATGATGGGAAATGTCAAGTCAAATAGTGTGACAGAACTTGTTGAATGATTGAGTCAACTCAACCACCAGTGGTATTGTCAACCATGGCTGTTGAATTAATGAGAACAATTAAAACTCATTTTTCAGAGGTCAAGAGAGGCTCACTTTTGTGACTTCATGTCAGATGATTGATGACTTTTTTTTTCAGATGGAGTCTCACTCTATCACCCAGGCTGGAATGCAGTGGCATGATCTTGGTTCAGTGTAACCTCTGCCACTCAGATTCAAGCAATTCTCCTGCCTCAGCCTCCCAAGTAGGTGGGATTACAGGCATCAGCCACTGTGCCCGGCTAATTTTTGTAGTTTTTAGGAGAGATGGGGTTTCGCCGTCTTGGCCAGGCCAGTCTTGAACTCCTGACCTTGTGATCCACCTGCCTTGGCCTCCCAAAGTGCTGGGATTACAGGCATGAGCCACTGTAATGAGCCACCCAGTCTGATGACCATTTTTCCACCCTTTATTTTGACATTTTTGATATTGAAAACCACCTGCAACAGAACACCATTTAAGATCAATGACTAGTGTCAGAATGAAAGAGACACTGTTCAGATTTGAGAGGCAGAATCTTAGAAGAAACTGGGTGTTAGACGATTTGTGTTAGAATTCTAGCTGTGTGATTAGCTGTGTGACCTTGGAAATATCATCAAACCTCTAAAAACCTACCTTCTATTTTTTTTTAACTTGTAAATGCTAGGTAATAGTCTTGCTTTATTTTAATAATCAAATAACATGATAAATGTGAAAGTTTGCAATCTGTAAGTCACACTGCAAATCTATTATATATTATAATTGTATTATGTTTTTACTTAAAATCTGTTCTGAAAACATTTATCAAACGTTCCTTAAATTAACTTAGTGAGTGCTATATTGGGTCTTCCTTTGGCAGGGCTGTGTATTAGTCCCTTTTCACACTGCTATAAAGACATACCTGAGAATGGGTAATTTATAAAGGAAGGAGGTTTAATTGACTCACAGTTCTGCATGGCTGGGGAGGCCTCGGGAAACTTACAATCATGGTGCAAGGCGAGAGAGAAGCAAAGGCATGTTTTACACGGCAGCAGGTGAGAGAGAGAGAGGGTGTGTGTGTGAAGCAAAGGAGGAAGAGCCCCTTATAAAACCACCATATCTCATGAGAACTCACTCATTATCATGAGAACACCATGGAGGAAACCACCCCCATGATGCTGTCAGCCTTAAACTAGGTCCCTCCCTAGACACATTGGGGATTATGGAGATTACATTTTACAATGAGATTCAGGTGGGGGCACAGCCAAACCACATCAGGCTGTTAAGGGCTATTTCACAGGAGATGTGATAGTTTCAAACAAAAGGCAAGAAAACTTTTCTTTGAACAAAAAGCTTAATTGTATGCCAGGAAGATTGACTAGAATGCTGAATAAATGTACATCTACTTAAGTAATATGGCTGTATTAGTTTTCTCTTGCTACATAACAAATTACCCCCAAATTTAGCAGCTTAAATGATACATATTTAGTATCTCACAGTTTCTCTGAGTCTGGAATTCTGCTTAGTTAGATGTTTCTGGTTCAGTGTCTCTCATGAAGTTATAGTCAGAATATCAGCTTGGGTTACAGTCATCAAAAGACTTGAGTGTGGCTATTAATAGGAGGCCTCAGTTCCTCGCTAGCTGTTATCCAGAGGGCTGTTTTTTACCATATGGGCCTCACCATAGGGTTGCTTGAATGTCTTCACGAAATGGCAGCTGGCTTCTGCCAGAGTGAGTGATCCAAGAGAGAAGGAGGAAGCCACAGTGCATTTTATGACCCAGGCTCTGAAATCACACACTACCACTTCTACTAGGGTTGCCAGATATGACACAAAATACCCAGTTAAATTTGAATTTCAGATAATAAATAATTATTTTTAGTATAAGTATGTCCCATGCCTGGCTCACCTGCAGTATTGTTGATTCCTAACCACATCTTTTCTCTCTTTGTAGCTATCAGTGGTGCTAAAATCTGAGTTCAAAATGCAAAGAATTTCATATATTTAAAATTAAATAAAATGCAGAGAAACTTAGAGGCAGAGAAAACGCCATGTCAACCACAAGTGTAATTAATATTTTCCAAGTAATTATAATTCTTGAAGGACTGTGGTATTATCAGATACTCTCCATCCTGAGCCCTGAATTCTATGTATAGTGTAACTGCACCCCATCAGGGGAAAATACAGGGTGCCTCTAAGTTCAGAAGCACAGGAGAATGAATATAATGTTGTTCATGACCACTTCTCTCTCTCTCTCTCTCTGTGTGTGTGTGTGTGTGTGCATATAAGCATATATAAAATTTACATTTTCAGACTTTGTAGACATCCGATAGTTAAACGTCAGACAATGTAAAGAGAGAGTAACGGCAGTTAAGGTGTAGAGATAATGCCTGAAGAAAAAAGCAATTCTTTTTGAACAGCATTCTGGGATGATGTACATTTATTCCAAATTATCCAATATATGTAGTCTACATTGATCACAGAAATGAAGTCAATGTGGAGGCAGTATGACATAGTGGCTAGGAATATAGCCTCTATGGGTCCCATTATGGCTCTGGGACTTTAGGCAAGTTTCTTATCTCAGAGGGGCTTGATTTCTTTATCTGTAAAATGGGACAAATAATAGTACCTCACAAAAAAATTCTTAGAATCAAATACATTAAATTTTCTACATAGTAAGAGCTCAAAAACTGTTGGTAATAATTATTTAGGAGTGATTGAAATATAGAAATGAATAAGAATTGTTCCCAAGGAAGAAAAAGTCTGGCTTTGAATAGCTAATCGGAAAGAACTGGTGGCTTCTACATTTTTAGGTTTTATGTGCTTGGTTATCATGCTTGTATAAGACTGATGTGCTGATTGGTAGGGTAAAAATGCTTGCGTCCTTCAGTTGCTGAGTTTCCCCCCAAATAGCAGCGACTGCTTTGTTTTCCCTCAGTTCCTTTGCTCAAAGACTCAAAGACATTCCTGTTTTTTCCACACATCTTCTTCCTCCTCTTCTCTGCTACCTATTGCAGTTAGTGGGAAAGTTTTCTGAAATAAATGAGAACTCTTTCTCCTCTTCTGTCATTTATTTTCCAGATCTTTTCTAAATTATACTTCAAATGCTACTTCCCCATTTGTCACCCACTTTCCTGTCAATGTTGACAGTGATGATTAGCATACCCTTACATCCTGCCACTCATTCCCCGCCTACCCTAGCATCATCCTGTGGAAAGGAGTCTGCATTTCCACAAGAGCAACGCCAAGTATCCTTGAAAGGGGCCATGAAACGAAATGCAAAATAAATATCATTGGTGCGCTCAGAGATGCTGTAGAAGAGACACTTGCTTTGGGTAAGAAAGGGGACTAATGACTGATAAGTTATCATTCTCTGCAAGGACTCCAAGAATGTTATGGGAGATTTATCATAATTCACTATGATCTTATTTTATGATTCTTTATTGGCTCCCTGTGGCAAGTTTCTTAATTTTTCTTTCTCACTAACAAGAATGATAATTTGGGGTATGTGTGTGAGATAAAAATTCACAAATAGCTCCAAGACCACGGAGAAATTAGTTTGATGAGAATTTTTTATTTTGCCTTTTCCTTCTCTCCTTCATCTTTTATCATTGTACTACTTATTTAAAGCTGTTAGAGTTCATTGATTCTAAGGTGCTTTTTCTCCCGTACAACTTTACTTCTCTGCAATAGGGCTATGTCTCATGTTTGATGGTGTTTTACAATTAATTGACAGAATTTTTTTCTTTTGCAGAATCACATGCCACAATGGTGCATCTTATAATGGATGATTTCTTAGAAGCAATGAAATAGGGCATTGTCCAGGCTTTGTGCTATGTCTGTTGCATACATTTTCTAATTTAGTCCTCACAATAATCCAGTGATTAATTAACCAGTACGTTTACTCTTAACAAACATTTAGAGTAATTGTATTTGAGCTAATACAATTAATAATAATATTTAACATATATTGAGCAGGCACTATGTAAGTCCTTTACATATACTTTCTCCATTTAGCACTTAGATGACCCTGGGAGATAGATATTGATATTTTCATGTTTGCATGTCATAGGCCAGCAAAGGAAATACTCAGGCATTGAAAAACTTGCCAAAGTTAGAGAGCTAGTAGCAGGCAAGGCAAGATTCAAGACTGGGTTGTTCTGACTTCAAAACCTATGCTATTAACCACTACCCTACATTGGGTCAAATTATTATAATTAACATTGGTGAAGTACTTTACCATTTACAATAGCTTTCACAAACATCTAATTTAATCCTAGCCTAATAACAAGTCAATGCAATTCCTTTTATATATTTTACTTTTAAAGATATAAAACACTGTTAAAAACATTATTAAAAGCCTTCTTAAAAAGGTATTAGCAAACCAAAGAAACATTAAGGAAAACTGAAAAGCTGGGACTGTTTCACTTTATTAGGATAAAGTAGAGAAAAGCTGAATCAGACTTCATGCTAAATAGTATCCAAAGGATAATTGTCTACTTTATTATAGAAAATCAAGCTATTGCACCATATGAGCCTTTGCTCTGAGATCTAAGTTTGCATTTCCAACTAACCAAGGAAAATCAATTGGAGTATTAAAACAATGGGTAATAATAATGTGTAAAATGGATCACTGGAGTTGATAAATATGATAAATGAACTTAGGTCAATGACTCTTTTGTATAGCTTCAACTTTACAGGGAATGACTTGAAAATTCACACTATTAATGTATTTGGGTTAAATCTATTGTCTTGTTATTCTAGTGATTTATGGCCAACAAAAAAATACCCTAAAAGAGGCATATGTCTGGATGAACAAGGGAGCTCTAGTTAGATTCACATTGTCCCCAAAGAATTCTAACCATTTAGAATTCTTGGTGGCTGGCAAGGTGGCTGAATAGGAACAGCTCCAGTCTGCAGCTCCCAGCAAGATCAACACAGAAGGTGGGTGATTTCTGCATTTCCAACTGAGGTACCCAGCTCATCTCATTGGGACTGGTTAGACAGTGGGTGCAGCACACAGAGGAGGAGCTGAAGCAGGGTGAGGCGTTGCCTTACCTGGGAAGCACAAGGGGTCAGGGAACTCCCTCCCCTAGCCAAGAGATGCCTTGAGGGACTGTGCCTTAAGGAACAGTGCATTCTGGCCCAGATAATATGCTTTTCCCACAGTCTTTGCAACCTGCAGACTAGGTGATTCCCTTGGGTGCCTACGCCACCAGGGCCCTGAGTTTCAAGCACAAAACTGGGCAGCCATTTGGGCAGACACCGAGCTAGCTGCAGGAGTTTTTTTTCATACCCCAGTGGTGCCTGGAACACCAGTGAAACAGAACCGTTCACTCCCCTGGAAAGGGTGCTGAAGTCAGGGAGCCAAGTGGGGGTCTAGCTCAGTGGATCCCACCCCCACAGAGCCCAGCAAGCCAAGAACCACTGGTTTGAAATTCTCCCTGCCAGCACAGCAGTCTGAAGTCGGCCTGGGATGCTCGAGCTTGGTGTGGGGAGGGGCGTCCACCATTACTGAGGCTTGAGTAGGCAGTTTTCCCCTCACAGTGTAAACAAAGCCACCTGGAAGCCTGAACTGGCTGGAGCCCAGCATAGGTTGGCAAAACCACTGTAGTCACACTGCCTCTCTAGATTCCTCCTCTCTGGAAAGGGCATCTCTGAAAGAAAGGCAGCAGCCCAAGTCAGGGGCTTACATTACAGATAAAACTACCATCTCCTGGAACAGAACACCTGGGGGGAGGGGCAGCTGTGAGCACAGCTTCAGCAGACTTAAATGTTCCTGCCTGCTGGCTCTGAAGAGAGCAGTGGCTCTCCCAGCAGAACACTTGAGCTCTGCTAAGGGTCAGAATGCCTCCTCAAGTGGGTCGCTGACCCCTGTGCATCCTGACTAGGAGACACCTCCCAGCAGGGGTTGACAGACACCTCATACAGGAGAGCTCCAGCTGGCATCTGGCAGATGACCCTCTGGGATGAAGCTTCCAGAGGAAGGAACAGGCAGCAGTCTTTGCTGTTCTGCAGCCTCCGCCGGTGATACCCAGGCAAACAGGGTCTGGAGTGGACCTCCAGCAAACTCCAGTAGACCTGTAGCAGAGGGGCCTTACTTTTAGAAGGAAAACTAACAAACAGAAAGGAATACCATCAACATCAACAAAAAGGACGTCCACACAGAAACCGCATCCAAAGGTCACCAATATCAAAGACCAAAGGTAGATAAATCCACGAAGATGATGAAAAACCAGCGCAAAAAGTCTGAAAATTCCCAAACCAGAAGGCCTCTTCTCCTCCAAAGGATGACAATTCCTTGCCAGCAAGGGAACAAAACTGGATGGAAAATGAGTTTGGCAAATTGACAGAAGTAGACTTCAGAAGGTGGGTAATAACAAACTCCTCTCAGCTAAAGAAGCTTGTTCTAACCCAATGCAAGGAAACTAAGAACCTTGAAAAAAACATTAGAGGAATTGCTAACTAGGATAACCAGTTTAGAGAAGAACACAAATGACCTCATGGAACTGAAAAACACCGCACAAGAACTTCCTAAAGCATGCACAAGAACTTTGTGAAGCATACACAAGTATCAATAGCTGAATAAATCAAGTGGAAGAAAGGATATCAGATATTGAAGATCAACTAAATGAAATAAAGCATGAGAACAATATTAGAGGAAAAAAATGAAAGGGAAGGAACAAAGCCTCCAAGAAATATGGGACTATGTGAAAAGACCAAACCTACATTTGATTGGTGTATCTGAAAGTGATGGGGAGAATGGAACCAAGTTGGAAAACTCTTCAGGATATTATCCAGGAGAATTCCCCAACCTAGCAAGACAGGCCAACATTCAAATTCAGGAAATACAGAGAACACTACAAGGAAGCACCTCAAGGAGTGCAACCCCAAGACACAAAATCATCAGATTCACCAAGATTGAAATGAAGGAAAAATGTTAATGGCAGCCAGAGAGAAAAGTCGGGTTACCCACAAAGGGAAGCCCATCAGACTAACAGTGGATCTTGCTGCAGAAACCCTGCAAGCCAGAAGAGAGTGGGGGCCAATATTCAACATTCTTAAAGAAAAGAATTTTCAACCCAGAATTTCATATCCAGCCAAGCTAAGATTCATAAGCAAAGAAGAAACAAAATCCTTTACAGACAAGCAAATCCTGAGAGATTTTGTCACCACCAGGCCTGCCTTACAAGAGCTCCTGAAGGAAGCACTAAATATGGAAAGGAAAAACTGTTACCAGCCACTGTAAAACATTCCAAATTGTAACGACCATTGACACTATGAAGAAACCGCATCAGCCAACAGCCAAAATAACCAGCTAGCATCATAATGACAGAATCAAATTCACAAATAACAATATTAATCTTAAATGTAAATGGGCTAAATGCCCCAATGAAAAGACACAGACTGGAAAATTGGATAAAGAGTCACGACGTATCAATGTGCTGTATTCAGGAGACCTATCTCATGTGGAAAGACACACATAGGCTCAAAATAAAGGGATGGAGGAATATTTACCAAGCAAATGGAAAGCAAAAAAAAGCAGAAATTGCAATCCTAGTCTCTGATAAAACCGACTTTAAACCAACAAAGATCAAAAAAGACAAAGAAGGGCATTACATAATGGTAAAGGGATCAAGGCAACAAGAAGAGCGTACTATGCTCAATATATATGCACCCAATACAGGAGCATCCAGATTCATAAAGCAAGTTCTTAGAGACCTACAAAGAGACTTAGACTCCTACTGAATAATAATGGGAGACTTTAACACCCCACTGTCAATATTAGACAGATTAATGAGACAGAAAATTAACAAGGATATTCAGGACTTGAATTCAGCTCTGGACCAAGCGGACCTAACAGACATCTACAGAACTCTCCACCCCAAATCAACAGAATATACATTCTTCTCAGCACCGCATCACACCTATTCTAAAATTGACCACATAATTGGAAGGAAAACACTCCTCAGCAAATGCAAAAGAATGGAAATCATAACACACAATCTCTCAGACCACAGTGAAATCAAATTAGAACTCAGGATTAAGAAACTCACTCAAAACCACACTTGGAAACTTAACAATCTGCTTCTGAATGACTTCTGGGTAAATAATGAATTTAAGGCAGAAATAAATGTCTTTGAAATCAATGAGAATGAAGACACAACCTACCAGAATCTCTGGGACACAGCTCAAGCAGGGTTTAGAGGGAAATGTATAGCACTAAATGCCTACAGGAGAAAGCAGGAAAGATCTAAAAATCGACACCCTAATATCACAATTAAAAGAACTACAGAAGCAAGAGCAAACAAATTCAAAAGCTAGCAAAAGACAAGAAATAACTAAGATCAGAGCAGAACTGAATGAGATAGAGACATGAAAAACCCTTCAAAAAAATCAGTGAATCCAGGAGCTGGTTTATTGAAAAGATTATCAAAATAGATAGACCACTAGCCAGACTAATTAAGAAGAAAAGAGAGAAGAATCAAATAGATACAATAAAAAATGATAAAGGGGGTATCACCATTGATCCCACAGACATACAAATTACCATCAGAGAATACTATAAACACCTCTACACAAATAAACTAGAAATTCTAGAAGAAATGCATAAATTCCTGGACACATAAACCCTCCCAAGACTAAACCAGGAAGAAACTGAATCCCTGACTAGACCAATAACAAGTTCTGAAATTGAGGCAGTAATTAATAGCTTATCAACCAACAAAAAGCTTGGGACCACATGGATCCACAGCCAAATTCTACCAGAGGTACAAAGAGGAGCTGGTACCATTCCTTCTGAAACTATTCCGAATAATAGAAAAAGAGGGACTCCTCTTTAACTCATTTTCTGGGACCTGCGCCATCCTGATACCAAAGCGTGGCAGAGAAATAAAAAAAAGAAAATTTAAGGCCAATATTTCTGATGAAAATTGATGCAAAAATCCTCAATAAAATAGTGGCAAACCAAATCCAGCAGCACATCAAAAAGCTTATCCACCATGATCAAGTCAACTTCATCCCTGGGATGCAAGGCTGGTTCAACTTATGCAAATCAATAAACATAATCCATGACATAAACAGAATCAATGACAAAAACCACATGATTAACTCAATAGATGCAGAAAAAGCCTTTGATAAAATTCAACACCCCTTCATGCTAAAAACTCTCAGTAAAATAGGTATTCATGGAACTTATCTCAAAATAATAAGAGCTATTTATGACAAATCCACAGCCAATATCACACTAAACGGGCAAAAGCTGGAAGCATTCCCTTTGAAAACTGACATAAGACAAGGTTGCCCTCTCTCACCACTCCTATTCAACATGTTATTGGAAGTTCTGGCCAGGGTAATCAGGCAAGACAAAGAAATAAAGGGTATTCAATTAGGAAAAGAGGAAGTCAAATTGTCTCTGTTTGTAGATGACATGATTGTATATTTAGAAAACCCTATTGTCTTAGCTCAAAATCTCCTTAAGCTGATAAGCAACTTCAGCAAAGTCTCAGGATACAAAATCAATGTGCAAGCAATATGAAAAATCACAAGTATTCCTCTACAACAATAATAGACAAACAGTGAGGCAAATCATGAGTGAACTCCTGTTCACACTTGCTACAAAGAGAATAAAATACCAAGGAATGCAACTTACAAGGGATATGCAGGACCTCTTCAAGGAGAACTACAAACCACTGCTCAAGGAAATAAGAGAGGACACAAACATGGAAAAACATTCCATGTTCATGGATAGGAAGAATCAATATCACAAAAATGGCCATACAGTCCAAAGTAATTTATAGATTCAATGCTACCCCTTTCAGGCTACTATTGACTTTCTTCACAGAATTGGAAAAAACTACTTTAAATCTCATGTGGAACCAAAAAAGAGTCCATATAGCCAAGACAATCCTAAGCAAAAAGAACAAAGCTGGAGGTATCTTGCTACCTGACTTCAAACTATACTACAAGGCTACAGTAACCAAAACAGCATGGTACTGGTACCAAAACAGATATATAGACCAATGGAACAGAACAGAGCCCTCAGTAATAACATCACATGTCTACAATTATCTGATCTTTGACAAACATGACAAAAACAAGAAATGGAAAAGGATTTCCTATTTAATAAATGGTGTTGGGAAAATTGGCTAGCCATATCCAGAAAACCGAAACTGGATGCCTTCCTTACACCTTATACAAAAATTAACTCAAGTTGGATTAAAGGCTTGAATGTAAGACCTAAAACCATGAAAACTCTAGAAGAAAACCTAGGCAATACCATTCAGGACATAGGCATGGGCAAACACTTCATGACTAAAACACCAAAAGCAATGGCAACAAAAGCCAAAATTGACAAATGGCATATAATTAAACTAAACAATTTCTGCATGGTAAAAGAAACTATCATCAGAGTGAACAGGCAACCTATAGAATGAGAGAAAATGTTTGCAATCTGTCCATATGACAAAGGGCTAATATCCAGAATCTACAAGGAACTTAAAGAAATTTACAAGAAAAAACAGACAACCCCATCAAAAAGTGGGCAAAAGATATGAACAGGCACTTCTCAAAAGAAGACATTTATGCAGCCAACAGACAAATGAAAAAAGGCTCATCATCACTGGTCATTAGAGAAATGCAAATCAAAACCACAATGAGATACCATCTCATGCCAGTTACAATGGCAATCATTAAAAAGTCAGGAAACAACAGGTGCTGGAGAGGATGTGGAGAAATAGGAACGCTTTTACACTGTTGGTGGGAGTGTAAATTAGTTTAATCATTGTGGAAGACAGTGTGGCGATTCCTCAAGGATCTAGAACCAGAAATAACATTTGACCCAGCAATCCCATTACTGGGTATATACCCAAAGGATTATAAATCATTCTACTATAAAGACACATGCACACATATTTATTGTAGCACTACTCACAATAGCAAAGACTTGGAACCAACCCAAATGCCCGTCGATGATAGACTGGATAAAGAAAATGTGTCACATATATACCATGGAATTTTATGCAGCCATAAAAAAGGATAAGTTCATGTCCTTTGCAGCAACATGGATGAAGCTGGAAACCATCATTCTTAGCAAACTAACACAGGAACAAAAAACCAAACACCGCATGTTCTCACTCATAAATGGGAGTTGAACAATGAGAACACATGGACACAGGGAGGGGAACATCATACACTGGGGTCTGTCAGGGGGTAGGGGGTTAGGGGAGGGATAGCATTAGGAGAAATACCTAATGTAGATGACAGGTTGATGGGTGCAGCAAAACACCGTGGCATGTGTATACCTATGTAACAAACCTGCACGTTCTGCACATGCATCCCAGAACTTACATATAATTAAAAAATGAAAATTTTAAAAAAATCTAGAATTATCATAAAGGCACAGAGTTGTAGAATTTTAGAGACAGGAGGAGTCTCAGGAGGTTGAGCATTTCCCACTTACACAGATAGAACATGAGCTCTCTTAAACAGCCATCAATATTTCATTTCTTCTTTCTTGGGCATCTTCTTTAATTGCAATTTGTCCTTGTCTTATAAGTCTTTATAGGTACCTGACCTGGGTTTGTGGTTTTGATACTTTTATTTTCTGGAACAATACCCTTTCTAATCCCTTTCTGACAGGGGGAGGGGAGGCAGTGATATGGAATGTAATGTCACTTTTGACAAAGGGGTAGAAATATTACCATTTTGAACACCAGGCATCCTTCTCCAATGTGTCCCATGTTTTATGCAAGAGATGGATTATGTTTGGCCCTGAATGCCTGCCTTTTAGTCAAAGATCTCTAGGGTGAATGAAGCACCTACCAACTAGGTAAAGGATTAGTAGCCAAGGTGAGGAAAAGAAATCTTTCTTTTATCCAATTCCAAACTTTCCCTTCTTCCTGTCCTTCTGTCTATGGAGCAAAACCCTCACAATAAAAAAGCCTGTATAGCCCAAGAGACAGGCAATAATTTTTTATCTCAATATTTAAATAAAATTTCTTATATTTTTCTTTAAAAATATTACCCAACATTATTTGCCATGGAATTACAATGGATTTAGAACTGGAATATACCTCAGAGATTATCCATTCCAAATTCTCTTATTTTGCAAATGAAAGATTTTGTAACTGGAGTGATTAAACGCCTTACCCAACAACATATAGCTATTTGTGGCAGCTGTAAATCTAGAACCTTTGTGTTACAGTCTGTGCTGTTGTAACAAAATACCACAGATTAGTTAATTGATAAAGAACAGAAATTTATTTTTCACAGCTGTAGAGGCCAGAAAGTCCAAGATCAAGACTCTGGCATATGATAAAGGCTGCTTCCGAGATGGCACTTTGAATGCTGCATCCTTTGGAGGGGTACAGCGCTGCACCTTCACATGGCACAAGGTGGAAAAGCAAAAAGGAACAAAACTCCATCCATCAAGCCCTTTTATAACAGCATTAATCTATTCATGAAGGCAGAGCCCTCATAATCTAAACACCTTCCAAAAGACCCCACCTTCCAACACTATTGCAATGGGGATTAAATTTCCAACACATGAATTTTGAGGGACACATTCAGACCATAGCACCTCATTTGCTGACTCCCAACTTGACTTTCCCCCTACAAAAAGTTTTTCAATTTTCAATTAATATTGTAAACTTCTTACAAGTAAGAACAATTCCCATAAAACTTTTTTCTTTGGAAAACTGGCAAAAGATCCTGACTAGGTTGCGAAAGAGATTGCTCTTTAAGACAAAGTTTCAGAAATGACCTTTGAGGGCATTTTCCATATTTCTGATTAGTGGGTGCAATAACCTTTAGCTGAAGAAAAGGGCACCCCAAAGAGCAGAGCAATAATAGAGGAATTACTTTGGCAATTACTATTACAAGTCCACCTTTGAAAGCAGGTGGAGAAGTCAGTGATGGAAAAAGCCAGCATCACAACCTATGATAAGAACAGAAATGTCAATATCAGCCATCTAGGGCATTTCTTTGCCTTCTCTGATTGGTAGCAAAAAACAAAACGAAACAAAACAAGCAAAAAAAAAAATATATATGGTTTTTTCCAGTTTAGTGAAAGGTATTTTCTATGCAGCTAGGTGTAATTAAACCTAAGAAATTACTTGGTATCTTTTAATTAATATAAGCCATAGCCTTGCCACCTCTAAAATGAAAGTAGTGTAACTGAACCAGCTTACCTCATATGATAAACATAAATTTAATACATGATAAGACTGAGAAAACCATTCTGGTTTTGAGTGAAATGTTTGAACTCTGTTAGAGCTTCCTCTGAATGAGAGTAGCCTTTAGATGCATTTCTTTAGATTATTTTATTTAAGTGCTGACTCCTGCTTCCCAGTTCTCTATAAGATATGGAAGAAGACAGAGCGTATCTTACCTAAGATGAGAAAAGCTTCAGGTCATTTTTATTTAACCTATTCAGCTGAGGACAATTGAGTGAGGGAATGCTAGATGTACCCAAGTGTATGCCTTCAACATTTCCCACAACACAGGCTTGGCTTTGCCCATGGTGGGCATACCGATCATAAACAAAGCCCATCCTAGCATAGCAGAACACAGATTAGACCAATAAACCCTTTATTTGAGCAAGTTACATTTGCTTTAGTTTCTTTTATCTCACCAAAGAATGCAATGAGAAAAAATTACCTTTTCTCTGACATTAGTTTTTCTAGATTCCCAAATCCTTCTTTTTCTGTTTTTTTGGGTTTCCCCCCCCCCCCCAGAATTAAGAATTTTTGGCTTGTGGTGACATGGAGTGTCAGCAGTTTAAAAAAAAAAAAAAAAAAAAAAGACCTTCATGACTCTGCCATCCATCAGTTCACACTCCCACTTGGGACCATGACAGTTTTCTTGCAATTTCTCTTCCCCGTTGCCTCCTTGAAGGAGAAAAATACTGTCTTTTATCCATAGTTTACCCATTAGGGATATCCTGAGAATAAATGAAACCATCACATGTTGAGATAATCCTCTGAATAAAGATCTCTTAGAATCTGATACCATTCAGAGTTTTAATAGAGTTACAGAGTCCAAAATCTCTCACTCTTTGCCAGGCTATCCCAGCTGTAGTGCCAGAAGAACACCATCTGTTAGCTCTGTGCCAAGCCTTCCCTTCTCCAAAGCAGCCACCATCACCTTTTGACATCTTTTTTTTTTTTTTTAATTGAGACAAAGTCTCACTCTGTTGCCAGGCTGAAGTGCAGTGGCATGATCTTGGCTCACTGCAACCTCCACCTCCTAGGTTCAAGCGATTCTCTTGCCTCAGCCTCCCAAGTAGCTGGGACTACAGGCATGCGCCACCATGCCCAACTAATTTTGTATGTTTAGTAGAAACATGATTTCACCATGTTGGTCAGGATGGTCTTGATCTTTTGACCTCCTGATCTGCCTGCGTTGGCCTCTCAAAGTGCTGGGATTACAGCCATGCACCACCTTGCCTGGCCCATCTTTGGCATCTTAACCGGTGCTCCTAACCGGTTCCTCACCTCCAATTTAGAATAGGACTCTACCTGGACAGATGATTTAACGAACCATATAAAACAAAAATATTTACAGCTATATAGCACCTTTTTAGATATAAAAGTACTTCCTCATTCATTAACAGAAAATTAGGCCAAGATTTTGAGGTATATGCTTTCTCAAAACCTGAAGTAATCTTCACAAACCAACTATCTTAAGGCATCAGCCTAGCTTTGCCACTGGACTTAAAATTTCTGTGTTAACAGCTGGCCAGAAATATGAGAATAATGAAGCCACCACTGGATTCAGACAATTTCCTGGACAAAAAATGAAAATGTCCTGTGAACTCAAAATAATGTTAGTTATTCTATGGACTTCGTGGGTTGCTGTGCATGCATTTATGCATATGCATTTTTATCTCTGTTTCCCTGGACACTCCTTCATCAAATTTAATTGTTCTCATTTTTTTCTGTTAATACCCCTTGACCACATCCAAATCCTTGATTTCATGCTAAGGCTTTGAGACACTAAGAAGGAGCTATGCTACTTGGTATAAGTGGAGGTTCCACTTCAATTTAAGAATTTCTGAAATTGCCTTAAGCTGTAATCAGAGCAAAGGAGCAAGTGTCAGAATATTTCTGTCTGTAATGGAAATAACCAGAGAAATGCAAAATATTTTTCTCTAGTCCATTCTCACCAATTCTATTTTAGATATACCTGGGTCCCTTTAAGCAGAAGTCTTGACTTGCAATAAATTTAACAGGCTGCAGGTTATTAAATGACTGTTCTCTTTATAACAGCTCCCTCTCCCTTTTGTTTGAAAAATTAAAAATGGAAATCACATAGTCAAAAAATCCTGATTTATTTAGGTTCCTCCTTAACCTCACTCGTCCAACCAATTGGGAGAAACAGTGCTTTTAGAAGAATGTCTTAATTTTGGTTTCTCTGGAAGCAAACTCTGAGAAAAGAAATTGAGTACAAGTAGTTGATTTGGAAGGTGATCCCAGGAAACAGCTGTCTAGATGTGGGGAAGAGAAAAACAGAAGGAGTCAATAAAGCCTTTCTGATTAAACAAATTACCACTGTGGATAACTGAAGCTCATTCCTGCTGGAGAACTCTGGGAACTACTGTAGAACACACAGCTCCATGCTCTCTCCCTGGAGGAGTGAGAGAGCTGGGGCATTTATAAAGCAACTCCAAAACCATCAGATTTTGTTTGAGAAATGCTGGTGGGGATGTTTTGCAACTTACCAGCAATAGGTCCTTGATTATATCACTTAAGTCCTTGAATTTCATTTTCTTAAGAACAAAGTGAAAACAAGAATATTGCTTCACAAGATTGTGGTAAGAATTCCATGCACTAGTGTGTTAAAGGGGTTTGTAAATTACTAATTTGTTAGACAAATGTTATTTATTATTAATATAGGTGAATAACACATGCTCTACACCACCAAGGAGCTTGAAGTCTTATAGAATGAAGACATAAACATAAATAAATACAGCAGTTCTCCCTTATCCTTGGTTTCACCTTCCACACTTTTCGTTACCAAAGGTCAATCACAGTTCAAAAATCTTAAATGGAGAATTTCAGAAATAAACAATTCATAAGCTTTAAATTGTGCACTGTTCTGAGTAGCATGATTAAGTTTCACACTGTCCAGCTCCATCTTGCCTGGGTCATGAATCCTCCGTTTGCCCAGCATATTCATGCTGTAGCTGCCACACATCCACTAGTCACTTAGTGGCCATCTCAGTGGTCAGATTAACTATCGCAGTATCGCAGTGCTTGTGTTCAAGTAGCCTTTATTGTCCCTAATTGTTCTATTTTATTATGAGTTACTATGGTCAATCTTGTACTGTGCCTAATTTATAAATTAAACTTTATCATATGTATGTATGTACAGGGGAAAAAATGCATAGTATATATAGGTTTTTGTCCTATCTGTAGTTTCAGGCATCCACTGGGGGTCTTGGAATATATTCCCCATGGATAAATGGTGACTACTGCAACTATCAAAGACAAGATGTAATCCGTGCCATTAGAGAGGAACAAATTTGTCTGATAGTACAATGGATTAGGAACCTAGGCTTTGGAGTTCCAGCCTTTGCTCTGCCACTTATTAGTTTTGTGATCTTGGGCAATTTACTTGCTCCCTATGAGTCTCAGTTTTCTTATCTACACAATGGGAATGCCAGAAATGTTCATGAAGTTGGTACAAATATTAAATTAGACAATACAGGTAAAGTGTTTAGTACTTATTAAATGGTGGTATTATCACTATTATTATTTCTGCTGCTACTCCTACCTGGGACTCAGAGGAGGGAGAGATTACTAGTTTGGAATGTGAAAGGCTCTAGGAAGTCTCCTGACATGAGGTAGTGAATATGGAAGTCCTTCATTAACTGTACTTTCTATCATCAATTTCAAGGTATGATTAATCATACATAAGGTTACATGACTTGGGCATTATAGTCTGTAGAACTATGGAGGCAGACGTAAGAGAGGAAAGGCATTTTAAATATGAGAAATGGAACATGGAAATGAGAAAAGACTGCAATGTCTCAGGCATGTTTTGCAAAGAGTGAGCAGAGTGGTGGGCATGAGCAGGAGGAAGAACGAAGTGGGAGATGGTGTCAGTACAGGGAAGGTCTCAGGGACCAAGGTAAAGAGCTGGAGACCCAATTAACATTTTGAAGAGATGAGTGACTTGGAGCCATTGCTCTCACAGCCTTGCAAGCCTGAGCCTTCAGATCCACTCATGTGTGGCCTCTTCAGTCCTGAATCCAGAGCCACCATTGTACTGCCTGGCTTGATTTCCTTCTCCTTCCTCTGTCCTGGGTGCTTCTCTTCTGACTCTCCCACTTGTCTTCTTGCTAGTCTTTGCTAATGCTGCACTCCTCACCTGGAGTCCCCTTTCCCAATTGCATCGTCCTTAATCACAGCCAGCCATGCATTTCCCACAGCGATCCCTTCTGCCTTAGCACTTTCAACACCTTTAGTCCCTACCTTCCACTTGACCCATTTCCCAACAAGAGTAAGGCCTTTCAATGCAGAGAATGTATTTTCTATTTTCACATTCCACATAATTTTGGATTCACAGAGAGTTCTTAGCAAATACTTGGCTGCTGAGACCAGTGGCCATACCTTCCCAAAAGGGCCTCAGCTTGTGTTTGTTAGGTCAATTGTGTCTTTCTTGAATGCACCTGGTCATAGTCAGCGTAGTAAAATGACAGGCCTGTCTCGACTTCTTTAAAGAAGGTCTGGTGATGTTACCATTATATGGCAATGTGAAATGGGATCCATGAAGCTCCAGGTAGCAATTTGGGAAAAAAGACTGATGTTTTCTGTGATATTTTGGATATAACTGTCTTGTGTGCTATTAAATTTCACCTCTATTCACTACTAGCTTTGAACCAGAAGTCAAGAGATCCCATTTTAGTTCCAGATTTTCCATGAACTAGCTGTGTGCATTTGGGCCAGTGTTTTCCTTTCTTTACCAGTAATGGCTGTCATTTATTTGACTGAGTGCTAGATACCCTGCTAAGTGCTATACTTTCATTATCTCAATCTTCACATCACCCCTGTGAGGTGGGTACCACGACTCATCCTATTTTCGGATGAGTAGAATCAGGTTCCAGTCAGTAAAGTAACTGGCTCAGAGACACAGAACTAGTTAAGTGGCAGAATCAGAACTTAAAGCCCGGGATGTCTGATTCCAAAGTCTATGAGTTTAACCACTATGCTTCATTGCCTCAGTTTCTTCAATACTCTGCATTTTCAGCCTTACATAAAGAGATGGGACTCAGATCTTTAGGATAATTTCTAAGTTTATGACTGTACTCTAGGATCTCATGTTATTTCAGGCATGAAATGGAGATTTGTAACTTGTAACTCTGCCATCATCCAGCTTCTAGCTAAGGCTATTCCCTGAGGAAAGTCTCTCACTCTCACTTTGCAGGGTATGTGTGGTGGGGTGGCTGACCTCTGCTCCTCCCACCACCTCCGGGGCTGGCATGGGACCAAGGACCAGGCTGATCAGCTTGTTGTATCCTTGGGCCACAGTGCTTGGTTCAGATTTGACCATGTGATTTAATTCAGGCCAGTAGTAATGAGGCTCAGGAATTTTGTTCTGACTTTGGAGGGAAACAAGTACTCATTTGCACTGAAATTGAACCTGGGAAGATGTAGACTCAGAGCTTGTAGCAGTCAGCCACATTGCTGCTTGTGGAATCTGGGAATAAAACTACACAGAACAGGGGAGAGTCAAAAGAGGGAAGGACTGAATCTTAGTGACATTGTGATATCCCCTGAATCCAGCCCTGTCAGAGGTCAAGGTCTAAGGCTGAACTTGCAGATAATTGAACCAATGTGTTCCTTTTGCAAGGTTCAGTTTTCTGTTTCTGAGCACCAAAAGATAAGAGGAGATCATGATTCTTTTCTTTTTGGCACAAACCTACCAAAATCTGATTGAACAAGCAATTTCTTCAGGATCACACCCAGTCAGAGTGCATCAGGCCTGGAATCACCTCTAATTATTGTAGGACATATATTATTACAGTGGATGGAAAAGTACCTAATTTATCATGTGATAAAATATCTGTTAAGTGGTACGATGAAACTTTATGATTCCCTTCTGCCAAGAGGCTTCCTGATCATTTGCTTGTCTCCAGAAGATGTTAATTGCTAATTGTCAATGTGCATTTCAGGAAAGTGAGCTGCTGACCGTGATGCCTGTTAGCTTCCAGTGGCAGCTCGTGTCTGTCCTCTTCATTTCTTTGTAATTACATTTGAACTTTGAAACCCAAAATCATTTAGATTGAGGCAATATAACTTGATTGAATGAATTATCTCTGTATTTTTACATTAGTCATTATATTTCACTGAATCGTGGAATGTTAGGGTCAAAAGAGACCTTTAGAGAATAGATTTTCCAACCTCTCTAATTTAGTAGATGAGGGAAATGGCAGCCAGATGTTGACACTGAGTCACAGGGTAGTGAGAGGCTGTTGGGGACTAGAATCAAGGTCTTCTGATGAAACCAGGATAATTTTCACTATACTATACCATCTCTCTTGACCCTGTCCTCATGTGTTACATGAATATAAACTAAGAAAAGCCCAAGAGACATGCTGAATAAGTGTAGTCTGCCAGATATGAATTTACATCATTGATAGTTCCCCCTCCCCAGTTATTTTTCCCCACCTTCTGTTCTTTCCCTGTGTCAGGCTAAGGGGGTTGAAATGTCTCCTGGGTAGCCGATTCAGTCAGGAAACCTACCAAGAAGTGAATGCAAAGTAAGGTAAAACCTTAGGCATTTGTCCCCACAATTTGTGATGAGTTTTAAGGAATTTGTGATGAGTTGTGGTGCCTGGAAAAGAACAAATTTTTCTATGTGATATAAGAAAATTTATTTTCTAATTACAGGTGGTTTTTGAGTTTTCATTACAGTAGGTTTGATCCATTCTGTGCCTGGCAATACTGTTAGAACTTCAATTTATATTATTATCCTTGAAAATAAGAAGATCCTAATTATTAGTTACGTTCTGTAATTTATCTATTTTTCTTTCTTTCTGTGTGTGTTTGTTTTTGTTTTTGTTTTTTTGAGACAGGGTCTCACTCTATCACCCAGGCCAGAGGGCAGTGGCATGATCATAGCTCACTGCAGCCTTGACTTTCTGGGTTTAAGCAATCCTCCAACTTCAGCCTCCCAAGTAGCTGGAACCACAGGTGTTTTTCTTTTTTCCAGATTTACTTTGTGCACCAAGATTTCAACTGTTTCAATGAGAGAGAAGATTAAATTTGTTTTGGGATCACCGAGTCCGTTGTAGACTAAAGCCACTTAGCAACACTGCAAAAATGCTATCTTAATTCATCATTAAGCGTCTCCCTCCTAAAAACTTAATTAGTACACTGCTGTCAGTAGTTTTTCAGAATAAGAAATCAGAGAAGAATCAGAAGGAGGACCAATAGGAAACTTGGATTTCCTGTTGGATTTATAAGGACACATTTTAAAAGATGGCTTTCACTTTAGTGACAGTAAATAACTGGAGGTGCTAACAACCATCCCTGAGGTTGGTTAACCAAGGGCATAGACTGTCACTCAGACTCTCAGAGTGAAGAGGGACAGCTGCAGAAATTACCCTTTGAAAATGGACGTGTATAAGTGATGGCCCTTTTCTGTTGTCTCTGAAAATTTACATTGCAATTCATCAGTACAGCATCAAAGACAAAATTTAGGCTCCCTGAATTTTTGAGCTTTTGATAGACAGGCTTAATAATAAAAAGTGAGAGCCTCAGTTCAGAATTAGAAACATAACTTAGCAATTTATAAAGTAAAGTTAAATTTTGACACTAAAAAAATCACATCACAAATATCTGTTTAATTATTGATTCTTGCTAGAAGTATTAAGGTCATAAGAAGAAGAAAGGTAACTTTGGAAAATATCAGAATGAAGCCCAGTGTAACCTTTCCTAAAGTAAAATGATTGGGAGGTGATTGTATATTTTTTTAAATAATTAGGCAAGTGATAATATTGATCCTGATAAACTGGGTTTCTAACCAAAGGTGGTAATCTTAGGACCCAGTTCTATTTTATGGAAGATGTATTGAGAGCTTAGTGGATGTCTTTTAGAAAGTGTTAAATCCCTGTGAAAAATTCTGTCAAGCCAATAGGAAAACTCCCCACTCTCTGCTAGCAGTAAAGCATATTTTATGGACTTGAAATGTTAAAGGTAAATGGACAAGTTTACTGCCGATTTAGTGTCCTGTCTCTGCCGAGTTCTAAAGCTTCATGTAGTAAAGAAAGGAAGGGCCTTTTAATAGGAACTGCCCCATTGGACCCCTGGAAGGGGGCTGAAGGAGGGCAAGGGACTGAGCAAGGGTGGCCGTTTAACACAGGTGGCAGGTGTTACAAAGATGGCTGTGTTAGCAGTGCAGAAATGCCCTTCAGAGCCTTTTCACAAAACCACTACCACAAAACAAACACCACCACAACAAAAACCAGCCAGGACGGTGAAAAAATGAAAAAGTGCCAGATTGTAGGCCCCCAATCACATCTGACAGGTGGGCACAATGCCAGCCCTTCCTGAGGACCCTCCCAGCCTCCAGGGCTCCTCAGGGTCCACAGTCCTACAAGCGTATGGCACTCTAGAGTTGACCTTTTTCTGCTGTCTGTGCCATTATGTTGACCCATGTTTGAAGATGAAATAATTAATGCAGTCTTCAACAAATCCTTATTGGACACCTATTCAGTGGCATCCTATGATTCTTATAAAAGTATCCAAATATGGATTAACATAACTACATTTTTCACTGATACAGTAGTAGATTGTAGACCTCTAATCCAACTAGTTAATTACATTCCAACTAGTTAGAACTCTTCACTTGAATATTAAATAATTAATGCAAATCTTAAATACTGAGTGAGCACCTATTTGGTGGCAGATTTTATTGCCTCACACCCCAGAAAGACTCTTTATTTATTGAACAACAATGACATTAAATTAATAAGAAGAACATAGTCCCTGCCATTTGGGTTTAGTGAGGAGACAGGCAATAAGCAAGTAAACAAACAAACAGAGAATTTATAAATTGTTGTAAGTACTAAGAAGGAAACAAACAGGGCTCAATAATAGAGGACATTAGGAGAAAGAAGAAAGCTGAGACCAATAGATGGACCATTACTTGTGGAAGAGCAGCCAAGAAGTTATTGGTGGAAAGGAGATTTTAGAATCTATAAGCAATTCCTGAGCTCTATGTCCCAGGTATTGTTCTAGGCACTGGTAGAATAGCAGCAAAAGCAACATCGACTAAAATATTTGCCTCTATGGACCTTTAATTTTAGTTTGGAGATATAGACCACAAATAAATGAGCAAATAAAAACATATAGTATGCTTATATTTCTAATTACTATGGAGAAATAAAGCAAACCAGGGAAGGTGGATGAAGAGTGCCAGGTGGCAGTGACTTACTCTCTTAAGTACTTTGATCGGGAAAGCCTCACTATTAAAGTGACATTTAAGCAGATACATGAAAGAAGTGAGGGAATGAGTCATGCAGGTATCTCAAGAAAGAGCACACTAGACCTGCTTTGTCTAATATGGTATGCACTAGCAACATGTGGCTGTTTACATTTAAAGTAAATAAAACGCGTACAATTAAAAACTCAATTCCTCAGTTGCATTGGCCATATTTCAAGTGCCCAATAACCGCAAGTGCCTGGTAGCTACTGTACCTAAAACAGATCTAGAACAGCACAAATCTAGAACATTTCCATCATGACAGAGAGTTCTATTGGTTAGACATAGGGACTAGCCAGTGCACAAAGACTTTCAGAGGAAAGAGGGTATGGAGTGTTTGAACAATGGCAAGAAGACAGGCGCAGTAGTAGAGGACTGACTGACAGAATTGGAGGGTGTGAGGTCTCAGCGGTAGCTGGCAATGATAGGAGCACAACTGGGCCTCGAAGGCAGTTGTAAGAATATGGGCTTTCACTCAGAGTGAGTTGGGAAATCACTGGAGGGTTTTGAGCTAGGGAATGCCATGCTTAGTCTTACATTTAAGGGGATCATTCTAGCCTAGGGTCAAGGGCAGGAGCAAGGGGACCATTTAGGAGTCTCTTGTAGTCAACCAGGCAAGAGATGATAGTGAATTGATCCAAACCAATCATAGTCTGGAATTTTTAAGGCAGAGCCAAGAGAATTCGCCAATATTTCAAGTGAGAAGTGATGGTGGCATGGATTGGGTTTCTGTCATTGGAGGTAGTGAAAGGGTTGGATTCTGATTTTGCACCAAAGGTAGAGCCAACAGGATTTACCAGTAGAGCAAATGAATGGTATGAGGGGAACAGAAGAAGCCAGGATGTGTCCAAGATTTGAGACTTAGACAAAATGCAGGTGGGGTTGCCCTTAGCAGATATGGGGAAATTTGGAGTAGAGTACGTTTGGGGGGAAAATTAGGAGTTCAGTTTCAAACATGTTAACCTTAAGAGGCTTAGTAGAAATCAGGGTAGAGATGCATATTAAAGACTAGAACTCAGGAGAGAGATGTGACCTGGAGGTAGAAATTTCAACTATGAATGTGCAGGTGACAATCAAAGCCCTGAGACTGGAGTGTGTGCAGATGGAGGTGTAAGGACTGAGTCTTGGGGTACTCCACAGCGAAGAGTTTGGGGAGATAAGGAGAACCAGCAAAAGGGCTGAGAAAGACTGGTCTGTAAGGTAGGAAAATCAAGAGGGCGTGGAGTTCCCAGATGCCATGGGAAGAAACTGTTTCCGGGAGGAGGGAATGATCAACTGTGTCAAATGCTGCTCACACTTCAAGTAGGATGAGGACTTTAAAGCAGTCATTCAATTTAGCAGCATGGAAACCACTGGCGTCTTTTTCAAGATCAGTTTCAGGGAAGTGGATTCAAAAGAGTATGGGAGGGGATGAACTAGAGAGTTTTGCTTTAAAGGGCAGCTGAGAAATGAGGTGATAGCTAGAGGGAAAAGTGAGTAAAGATTGTTTTGTTTTGTTGAGATGTAAGAAATTACAGCACACTTGAATGCCGATGAGGATAATTCAGTAGAGAGGGAAAATTTAATTATGCGTGAAAGACAGGGAACAACTGCTAGGGAAATATCCTAAAGTAGGCAAGAGGGGATGGCACCTACTGCGCAATTGTGGGGAATGAATTTAGGTAGAAGCAAGGACAGTGAGTCCAGGAAGCAAACAGGAGTGACAGGAGGGAAGGCAGGGCATATGGACACAAATGCAGGTGGGAGGGTAGATGTGGTTATGAGAGCATTCAGAATTTCTCTTCTTATTGTGTCTGTTTTCTCCATGAAATAAGGAGCAAGGGCATTCATTAGCTGGGAGTGAGGGAATGGGAGGAGTTGGGATGCTAGGGGAAACACAAAGCATGAAATACTTCTCTTAGGAAAGGGTGAGAGGGAATGGACTGGGGGATGCAGTAGGATTACTGGGTACTGCTATAACCCTTTGAGGTTCAAGGTCTTTAACTTAAAGGCAGAGCATTTTTAATGGTTGTAGTTTTCTTCCCCTAGCCATTTCAGCTACGCAGGTATAAAATCAGGGTTGGTAAAGAGTTGGATTTACCTAGAGTAGGGTTTGGTTGGAGAATACAAAAACAATGAGGGGCATAAAAGTGGGGGTTGTATACACATCAAGGAATGACACACCTGGCATAGAAGCTGGGTAATAAGGAAGTGAGGACATATGAGGTTTAAAGGACAGGAAAATGGCTTTAGAACTAGCGGACTGCTTGTCCTAGTTGGGAATGAAGAATCACAGGAGGCGATGGATCTGCTTTCCAGAGTGGACTATTTGGAATTGAGAGTATGGAGCGTTGTTAGGAATGATGAGGTCCAGAGAATGACTGTGGGGTAAGTGGCTGAGACTGTGTATGGGACAAGGTCATTGGAAGACAGGAAGGAAGTCAAGGAATTAAGATGCCATGCAACTGGAAGGATTCTCTACATCAATATTAAAGTCATCAGGAATGATGACAGGAGCAGTATTGGAGAAAGTAGCAGTAAGTCAGGACCTAAGAAAGATCTCCAAGAATAATGGGGAGTGACAGGGATCTGTAGAAGCCTGTAACAAGAACTAGTAGTAAGGGGTAAAGCCAGATCTTGTGGTGTTTATAGAGGAGGGGAGGAGAAAGGTCTTTAAGTAGAATGAAGCATAGGATGCCTTAGAACCCTATTCTTTCCTTAAATGCCTTTATCTTCACCTAACTACCATAAATACCTTTTTCCTGCTGGGTCAGGGGAAAGAGCTGGGTTGGCACCAGACAGCGTTGGCACTGCTCATGATTTTTGTCAGTTAAGGACAAATTGTGTTCTTATAATATTCCTGAGTCTCAAGGTTGTGAAGACACATAATTGCAGAGATGCCAGAGGGAACATGGCCCGTTGGTGAAAGTTTTCAGTTCTAGAATCAGAAAACCTATATCCAACCTACCTTTCTCTACTTACTGTGTGACATTGGGCAAATCACTAAATCTATTTTTGTTCTCCATGTTCTCATCTGTGTGACAGAGTTAATAGTAGCAATCCTTACAATTGCATGGCATCTTAATCTATTTTATCAAATTGTGGTGAGGATTAAAGGAAATAATTTACATTAAGGGCCTTGAATGTAGGATGTAACTGGTAAGTTTCAGCTATTGTCAGTGATATTCAGATTGTGATGTTCATATTTACTCAGCAAAATGTACTTTGCAAAGTACATTCATTCCTAGATTGGGAACTGGTTGGTTCCTTACAGATACTGGATTTGTAATTCAGGTAGGTCTCACCAGAAGTAAAGGCCTCTTAGATTTCCCAAACAGGACTTCTCCCCAGGCTGACCTAGTGGATTATCTGTCTATTCAACAGTTGAGAAATCTCCAAACTGCTTTCCACAGTTGTTGAACTAATTTACATATACACCATCAGTCTGTGAGTGTTACCTTTTCTCTGCAGCCTCACCAACATCTGTTATTTTTCGACTTTTTCATAGTAGCCATTCTGACTGGTTTGAGATGCTATCCCATTGTGGTTTTGATTTTCATTTCTCTATGATTAGTGATGTTGATCATTTTTTCATGTTTAAAGAAACATAAATTATTCTACCAAAAGGTACATGCACTCATATGTTCATTATAGCACTGTTCACAATGGCAAAAACAGGGAATCAATCTAGATGCCTACAAATGGCAAATGGGATAAAGAAAATGTGATACATGTACACCATGGAATACCATGCAGTCATAAAAAAGAACAAAATCATTTTCCTTGCAGCAACATGTATACAGCTGGAGACCATCATCCTAAGCAAATTAACACTGAACAGAAAACCAAATACCATATGTTCTCATTTATAAGTGGGAACTAAACAATGAATAGACATGGATATAAATATGGGAACAAAATACACCAGAGGCTGCTATAAGAGGGGGTGAGGAAGGGTGACAATGGTGGAAAAACTAATTATTGGGTACTGTGCTCACTACCTGGGTGATGGGATCAATCGTACTCCAAACCTCAGCATCACACAATATACCCTGCACATGTACCCCCTGAATCTAAAATAAAAATTGAAATAAAAAAAGCTGATTGAAAGGAGAATTTGCTTGTGACCTTGAGCAAACTATTTAATCTTTTGAACATTAGTTTTGGTATCTGTAAATTGAGATAATACTACTTCTCTGATCTTACTCAGGTACTCAATAAATATTTGCTGAATCAGTCAGTCAATTTGCTGCTACTTGGAGGAAGCCTATCTTTACAGCCTTATTTCTAACACTCCCCACCTTGAAATCCATGCTGTAGTCATGCCAGACTATCTGCATGTCCAAGAGCACACCATTTACTTACACATCTCTGTCCTTTGGCTGTACTGTTCTGTCAACTGGAATTTCATCCTTGCATTTCCAAACAGCTACATTCTGCTTTTCTTAAAGGATCAATCATAAAATAATCTCTTTTTTGAACCTTCTCATTGTCTTCACTGAATTATTCAGTCTCTGTTTTCCCTCTCCAAGGCATTCTGCGTGTAGAGTTATGTTTGTATTGACCATAACATTGTATTATAGTAGGGGATATACGTGTTTTCATTATTAAAGGATGGGTTCTTTATGGGGAAAGGTAAGTCTTCCTTATAATTACACCTCCAAAGGCTAGCTCAGTACCTCAAAATTAGAACTTGCCTGATAAATGTTGGCTAGGTATATAGGTTATAAGCAGGCTCTGTGTTGGTTATTTTACATTCATTTTCTTTCAGATTTTTATAGTAGTATCCCATAGGGATAATTACTATTATTATCTCAACTTTGAAGATGAGGTTAAATTCTTGTCCAAGGTCTCAGTAACTGGCAGAACCTGTATTTAACCCTAGACAGTTTGACTCCAGAGCCCATAATCCTTAGAATGTAGCTACTAAAATGGGGGTTTCAAATACAGAACTCTCATTTTGGGCATCTCTCATGTTTCAAGATGCCAACTTTGCAAATCATTTTTGTGAAAAATAGGATTTGCTGAAAATGTGCAGTGCAGAAGTCTGCCATCTATTCTTACATCAGTACAGTTATTGCTGTCTCTCAATTTTGTTTCTTTAGGAACAAAGTTACTTATTTTAATCTCTTCATTAAAACTTAATTTTCAACTCCGAGAGCTACTATGTTTCGAGCGAGAGGGGGCAAAAAAAAAAAAATGCATAAAAGCAGAATTGGAAGAACAGGATAATTAGAAAGAGTCGTGTGCAGCTGGGCCTATTTCTATATCCATAATTTGGTAAGAAGCAGATCCTAGCACGTCATAGAAGAGCCTCACTTTATGTTTTCTTGGTATTTCTGCAAAATTCCCCATCCATTCTCTCTTCCTCTGAACTACTGACATAGGAATCTAGATTACACAATTTATTATTTGATTTCGTGGTGTCTAGATGTTTTTGGGGTGCAAGATTTCCTAAAATTCTAAGATTTTAGAAAGTTGGAGCTAAAAGGCAGCTAAGACATCATCTGTCCAAGTCTATCATTTTATTTTATTTATTTATTTATTTTTATTATACTTTAAGTTCTAGGGTACATGGGCACAATGTGCCGGTTTGTTACATATGTATACATGTGCCATGTTGCTGTGCTGCACCCATTAACTCATTATTTACATTAGGTAAATAATGTAATTACATTCCTCCTAATGCTATCTGTCCCCCTCCCCCCACCACATGACAGGCCCCGGTGTGTGATGTTCCCTTCCTGTGTCCAAGTGTTCTCATTGTTCAATTCCCACCTATGAGTGAGAACATGCGGTGTTTGGTTTTATGTCCTTGTGATAGTTTGCTCAAAATGATGGTTTCCAGCTTCATCCATGTCCCTACAAAGGATATGAACTCATCCCTTTTTATGGCTGCATAGTATTCCATAGGGTATATGTGCCACATTTTCTTAATGCAGTCTATCATTGATGGACATTTGGGTTGTTTCCAAGGCTTGGCTATTGTGAATAGTGCTGTAATAAACATATGTGTGCATGTGTCTTTATAGTAGCATGATTTATAATCCTTTGGGTATATACCCAGTAATGGGATCACTGGGTCAAATGGTATTTCTAGTTCTAGATCCTTGAGGAATTGCCACACTGTCTTCCACAATGGTTGAACTAGTTTACACTCCCACCAACAGTGTAGAAGTGTTCCTATTTCTTCACATGCTTTCCAGCACCTGTTGTTTCCTGACTTTTTAATGATAACCATTCTAACTGCTGTGAGATGCTATCTCATTGTGGTTTTGATTTGTATTTCTCTGATGGCCAGTGATGATGAGCTTTTTTTCATATGTCTGTTGGCTGCATAAATATCTTCTTTTGAGAAGTGTCTGTTCGTATCCTTTGCCCACTTTTTGATGGGGTTGTTTGATTTTTTTTCTTGTAAATTTGTTTGAGTTCTTTGTAGATTCTGGATATTAGCCCTTTGTCAGATGGGTAGATTGCAAAAATGTTCTCCCATTCTGTAGGTTGCCCATTCACTCTGATGGTATTTTCTTTTGCTGTGCAGAAGATCTTTAGTTTAATTAGATCCCATTTGTCTATTCTGGCTTCTGTTGCCATTGCTTTTGGTGATTTAGTCATGAAGTCCTTGCCCATGCCTATGTCCTGAATGATATTACCTAGGTTTTCTTCTAGGGTTTTTATGGTTTTAGGTCTGACATTTAAGTCTCTAATACATCTTGAATTAATTTTTGTATAAGGTGTAAGGAAGGGATCCAGTTTCAGCTTCTACATATGGCTAGCCTGTTTTCCCAGCACCATTTATTAAATAGGGAATCCTTTCCCCATTTCTCGTTTTTGTGAGATTTGTCAAAGATCAGATGGTTGTAGATGTGTGTTATTATTTCTGAGGGCTCTGTTTGTTTCTATTGGTCTATATCTCTGTTTTGGTACCAGTACCATGCTCTTTTGGTTACTGTAACCTTGTTGTATAGTTTGAAGTCAGGTAGCGTGACGCCTCCAGCTTTGTTCTTTTGGCTTAGGATTGTCTTGGCTATATGGGCTCTTTTTTGGTTCCATATGAACTTTAAAATAGTTTTTTCCAATTCTGTGAAGAAAGTCACTGGTAGCTTGATGGGGATGGGATTGAATCTATAAATTACCTTGGGCAGTATGGCCATTTTCACAGTATTGATTCTCCTATCTATGAGCATGGAATCTTCTTCCATTTGTTTGTGTCCTCTTTTATTTCACTGAGCAGTGGTGTGTAGTTCTTCTTGAAGAGGTCCTTCACATCCCTTGTAAGTTGGATTCCTAGATAGTTTATTCTCTTTGAAGCAATTGTGAATGGGAGTTCACTCATGATTTGGCTCTCTGTTTGTCTGTTAATGGTGTATAGGAATGCTTGTGATTTTTGCACATTGATTTTGTATCCTGAGACTTTGCTGAAGTTGCTTATCAGCTGAAGGATATTTTGGGCTGAGACGATGGGATTTTCTAAATATACAATCTTGTCATCTGCAAACAGGGACAATTTGACTTCCTCTTTTCCTAATTGAATACCCTTTATTTCTTTCTCTTGCCTGATTGCCCTGGCCAGAACTTCCAACACTATGTTGAATAGGAGTGGTGAGAGAGGGCATCCCTGTCTTGTGCCAGTTTTCAAAGGGAATTCTTCCAGTTTCTGCCCATTGAGTGTGATATTGGCTGTGGGTTTGTCATAAATAGCTCTTATTATTTTGAGATGCGTTTCATCAATACCTAGTTTATTGAGAGTTTTTAGCATGAAGGGCTGTTGAATTTTGTCAAAGGCCTTTTCTGCATCTATTGAGATAATCATGTGGTTTTTGTCTTTGGTTCTGTTTATATGATGTATTGTGTGTATTGATTTGTATATGTTAAACCAACCTTGCATCCCAGGGATGAAGCCAACTTCATCGTGGTGGATAAGCTTTTTGATGTGCTGCTGGATTCGGTTTGCCAGTATTTTATTGAGGATTTTTACATCAATGTTCATCAGGGATATTGATCTAAAATTCTCTTTTTTTGTTGTGTCTCTGCCAGGCTTTGGTATCAGGATGATGTTGGCCTCATGAAATGAGTTAGGGAGGATTCCCTATTTTTCTTTTGATTGGAATAGTTTCAGAAGGAATGATACGAGCTCCTCTTTGTACCCCTGGTAGAATTGGGCTGTGAATCCATCTGGTCCTGGACTTTTGTTGGTTGGTAGGCTATTAATTATTGCCTCAATTTCAGAGCCTGTTTGTGGTCTATTCAGGATTCAACTTCTTCCTAGTTTAGTCTTGGGAGAGTGTATGTGTCCAGGGATTTATCCATTTCTTCTAGATTTTATAGTTTATTTGCATAGAGGTGTTTATAATATTCTCTGGTGGTAGTTTGTATTTCCATGGGATCAGTGATGATATCCCCTTTATCATTTTTTGTTGTGTCTATTTGATTCTTCTCTCTTTTCTTCTTTATTAGTCTTGCTAGCAGTCTATCAATTTTCTTGATCTTTTCAAAAAACCAGCTCCTGGATTCATTGATTTTTTTGAAAGGTTTTTGGAAGATTTTTTGAAAGATCAGTTCTGCTCTGATCTTAGTTATTTCTTGCCTTCTGCTAGCTTTTGAATGTGTTTGCTCTTGCTTCTCTAGTTCTTTTAATTGTGATGTTAGGGTGTCGATTTTAGGTCTTTCTTGCTTTCTCTTATGGGCATTTAGAGGTATAAATTTCCTTCTGCACACTGCTTTAAATGTGTCCCAGAGATTCTGGTATGTTGTGTCTTTGTTCTCATTGGTTTCAAAGAATATCTTTATTTCTGCCTTCGTTTCGTTATTTACCCAGTAGTCATTCAGGAGCAGGTTGTTCAGTTTCCATGTAGTTGTATAGTTTTGAGTGAATTTCTTAATCCTGAGTTCTAATTTGATTGCACTATGGTCTGAGAGGCAGTTTGTTATAATTTCTGTTCTTTTACATTTGCTAAGGAGTAATTTGCTTTACTTCCATTTATGTGGTCAGTTTTGGAATAAGTGTGATGAGGCCTGGAACATGTAAATGACTTGCCTAAAGTTACATAGCAGGGAAGTGGCAGCACCAGAATTGGAGGGCAGATCTGCTCACACTCAAACTAAGACTTTGGGCACTAGATCAAGGTGTCTCTTGCCTTCCAAATTAGATGTTGAATATCTCTTCAAATATTTACTCTTGCCTTCATATAACAGACATTGACAGAATGTTTTTTATGTGCCACACATGTACTAGGTATTGAAGTATGAGGAGGAATATGTTCCCATCTCGAGAGCTCAGCCATGGGGCATCCTTACCTCAGTCCCGTGAAAACTCATTCTTACAGGCATGAGCATTAACGAAGGTGTATACAGAATCCTCCCAGACCTCTGTGTGTACAAATAAGTTTCCAAGCAGGAGCTGGGAGGCAAAAGTCATCCCAGCAGAGGGATGGGCATTTGCAGTGGCGTGGTGCATGAAGGAGGATGGTTTGGCCGAGAGCAGAGTGTACAACGTAAGAAGGTATGAGAATGAGACGGGAGGAAGAATAAGGGAGCCACTTGGGGAGTGCGAGCAATGAGGCTGATGACTGTGGACAAGGGTCAAATTTTGAAGGGCATAATATGGTATCCCTAGAATGATAGACTATATTCTATAAAGAGTAGGAAATTACTACAAGTTATTAAGCAGGAGAATAATATGATCGGGCAATATTCTCTTTACTTTTCTTAAACCCCCGTGTAGAGTCAGGGTTGTGTTGGGTAGATAATAACTGATATGGTTGGCTGTGTCCCCACCTAAATCTCATCTTGAATTATAGTTCCCATAATCCCCATGTGTTGTGGGAGGGACCTGATGTTGTGGGAGGGGTAATTGAATCATGGGGGAGTTTCCCTCATGCTATTCCATGATAGTGAGTGAGTTCTCATGAGATTCGATGGTTTTATAAGGGGTTTCCCCCTTTGCTTGGCTCTCTTCTTCTTCCTGCCGTCATGTGAAGAAGGATGTGTTTGCTTCCCCTTCCATCATGATTGTAAGTTTCATGAAGCCTCCTCAGCCTTGCTGAACTGTGAGACAATTAAACCTCTTTACTTTATAAATTACCCAGTGTCTGGTATGTCTTCATTAGCAGTGGGAGAATGGACTAATACAATAACATGAACTTAATTGACTTAGAAACTAGACTCAGTGGTAAGTTTCCAATCAAATATGCACTTTCTCTTTCAGGAATTTCTGGAAATGATCATGCTTTATTAAAATTTATTGGCTTTTTTGGACAAGTACAATGGTTTATACGTATATTGGTTGCTGTAAAAATTATAGCCTTTAGAATAAAGGAGTAGCCCGCCTATTCTATCTGTCTCACTATTATACTTCCCTACTGCCATGCATGTAAAATGAAGGCAAAATGTAGAAGGAGGCACAATGGATAAGCCGAGGATGCTCAAGAGGAACTTCAGGGATTCACATTGGGCAACTAACTCTCAGAGGTTGAGAGTTAGTGGATATTTCAAACCCATCTTGGCCTTCATTTCTCCTTGAGTTGTTTCCTTATATACTGCTTACATCCTGTATTCTCTTCTATAGAGAGTTCCATAAAATAACATTCTCCAAATTTTTTAAAGAACATTTTTATAGTCTTTCATTATTCTAGTATAAATCCACTTTCCCTTAGGTTTGCCATGTAGATGTTTGTAAACTGACCTTCGGTCTTATCTGTGATACTTGTTAAGTATTGCAGAGTATATGGTGAAGCTAAGTTTTACCAATGATACCAAAATTTTATAAGCCTCTGTCTTTCTCTGGGGGCTTTTTCAGTCATAATAGACAACGTCCTCTATCTCAAATTGCCAAGAACCCACAGCAAGAAAGTAACACATTGAGATGAGATCCACAGAGAGAAACATCAAAGTGTGCTGCTTTGGCCTCTTTCAGTAATGCTCCTCACTGCTTATTTAATGACTGAATTGTTGTAACAGAAGAGAGTGTTGGAGGGGATTAGGAAGTCTGGTAGTATGGGCAGTCAGTGCTCTGACCTTATGTTGTTGAATTTACACCAGTCTGAGTATAGATGTCTACATCTGTGTCTCGTTGCCTGAGGCCTCCTCCAATCACAGCATGCAGAGTGGAAGTACTGGTGAATAAATACCCCCAGAACGATCCTTTAAAAATGGCTGATGAGAGTTGGTATGTATATTAGTTTCCTACTGCTGCTGTAACAAATTACCACACACTTGGTGGCTTCAAACAATACCAATTTATTATCTTACAGTTCTGGAGGTCAGAAGTCTGACACAGGTCCCACCAGGCTATCTCAACAGGCTGTCAGGGGTGTGCTCCTTTAGGAGGGTCTGGGGAAGAATCTGACTTCTTGCCTTTTCCAGCTTCTAGAATTCCACGGTCTGTGGCTCCATATTGCTCTGACCTCTGCTTCCTTGGTCACATTTTCTTTCCTGACTCTGACTCTTCTGCCTCCCTGTTGTAAGGACCCTTGTGATTACATTGGGACCACCCAGTTAATCCAATCTAATCTCCCCATCTCAGTATCGATGTCCTTAACTTAATCATGTCAACAAAGTTCCTTTGGCCTTGTAAGGTGATATATCCACAGGATCTGGAGATTAGGGCATGGACATCTTTTGGTGGGTGGTGGACATGATTCTGCTTACCACAGTGTATGAATATTCTAGTTTCCTCATTCTTTAAGTGGGGTAACTGAAGCATATGTTCTGCTGTTTTCAAGGTCTCCAAGTGAGATTTAGCCCTAGCTGTTCATATTGGTTACTTGCGCAATAAATACCTTTTCCTGGTTTCCTTCCCTTTCCCATTTCACTGCCTCATTTCCTGCCCAATGGCTCCGAGAATTACCTCCAAAATCCAAATACTTGTATTTAAATCCTTTTCTCAGGGTCTGCTTCCTATAGCTTGTTTAACTTCTGTCATTTCTTATGAGTAAATTTCTTTGAGTGCTCAAATAATGATGGACAAAGGGACAGGTCAAAAGGACACAGGTGCCAGCTTGAAGGAACTCCCACTGGCCAAATCTGGGACAACTGGAAAACCAAAATAAATAATCATAATAAAGAATTACAATGTATTGAATAAAGTATTATAAGAATCCATGAGTCCATAGATAAACAAAAAACAAACAAATGAAAATGGAAAACTATTTCTTATAGTCAAAATCCAACTAATAAATGTGGAAAGGAAGATGAAATTATCAAATCATTATTTGGCAAACATCATAATAATAACTAATCCAGACAAGAATATTCAATGACTCTTAAAACTAGTAGGTGAAAGTTTGAGGAGTAGCAGGATATTTACATAGTCTCAAAGCATTTCCCTCATGAGACAATTACGAAGGGTAAAAGAATAACTTTATAGTGGAGAAACCTGATACACTACCTTAACCAAATGACCTAATTGACTTATGGAATATGGGATATATATGTAGCCTGTGCCTTCTGATATGACGCACCGAGAAGAACTCAGCATCACTTCTGTGATGTTTCTGCCAAAAGTGTGAAACTTGAATCTAATCTTGAAAAAAGATCTGACAAAACCAAATTGAGGGACATTCTATAACCTTGGCCTGCCCTCTTCAAAAATGTCAATATCATAAAATACAAAGAAAGACTCAAGAACTATTCCAGATTGAAAGAAACTAAAAAGACATGAACACTAAGTGAAACACTTAATCTTAGATTTTTCCTTTTGCTATAAAGAACATTGTTAGGCAATGTGATAAATCCAAATAAGGACTCTAGATTAGATAATAGTGTTATATCCATATTAATTGTCCTGATTTTATAAATTGTACTGTGGTCATGTAAGAGAACATTCTTTGTTTTAGGAATTACACACTGAGGTATTTAAGGATAAATGGACATCGTGTTTGTAACTTGCTCTTAAAGAGTTCAGAAGAGAGAAATGAAACACATGTAGTCAAATGTTAACATTTGGAGGATCTGGGTAAAAAGTACATGAGAATTCTTTGTATTATTCTTGTAATTTTCCTGAATGTCTTTAAAATTATGATAAAATTTTAAATGCACAAAAATTGTATGGTGTTTTGAGTCATTGGGTCTTTGTGCTTGCTTACCTCCATGATGGATCTTGTCATTATGAGATAAGTGAAGTGTCCTCAGAATTCTTGAGCCACGGTATCTCTGTCTATATATGTCCATTGGGAAACCCAAGGAGGTACTGACTATTAAGGAGACTTTCTAATACCTGTACCAGAGCACAGGATTTGGATTAAAGAAAACAGAATTTGAGTCTTGCTCAAAAGTTGTAAGACCTTTGATAAGTGATTTCACTTTTGTTGGCTTTAAACCGTGTCTGGAATGTGAAGGGCTTGATATCAGTGATTCTTCTTTAACCCTTCCAGAACATTAATTTATTATTCTCATATGTCCTTTGAGTATTTAAATAACTGAGTCTGTTCTTCTGAATGTGGCTCATGATGGCTGCCTTATAATAAATTCCACATGATGTGGTCATGAATTCATGTGAAGGAAACTTCTGTTGTAAGGTTACTTGTTTGTTGTTTTAAAGGAAGAAAAAGCCAGATGAAGCAGTCAACAAAATTATTCAGTTTGTGATTCTGTTGACTAGATTTTCTCACATAGGAAATTGTATGAGTTTAGGCAAACAAACTTCGTAATAATAATTATTGAAAACAATTTACTTAGTGTAACAAATATGCCCCATTTGTTGAGTTGGGATTGAGTTGGTTTATTTCTAAAACCTTCGGGCATATGTTAGTTCCCAACTTACATTGAAGGATAGAATTAAATGGTCTAATGTAAAAAGCTAGGAACAGGGGAATCTGAGCTGAGCCACAACATCAACCCCACAGCTGCTTTGCTCCTTAATATTTGGCAGAGGGTAGTTCTCCAGTCATTGCCCTTCCTCTTTCTTAAATAGAAGTAATGAGGCTTGAACCTCTCTTGCCTCTCAGGAGTGCTGCAGTGATGAGTGGAAGTGCCATTTGAAAACTGCTGTGAGTTCTCTGCTAGGAAGATATTTAAGTAACAAAGCATCCTCATCAGAGTACAGTCAGCTATTGCTACAAAGCCAGCACCAGGGGACTGAATCTTTTCATAAGAGCGTGATCTAGAATGTGCTGTAGATAGCCATTGGCCATTCAAGGGATCCTCCTGTCTCAGCTTTCTGGGTGGCTGGGACTACAGGCACATGCAATCACACCCAGCTAAGTTAAAAATAATTTTTTTTAGAGATGGGAGCTCGCTATGTTGCCCAGGCTGGTATCAAACTCCTGACCTTAAGTATTCCTCTGCCTCAGTCTCCCAAGTAGCTGGGATTACAAAAGTGAGCACTGCATCCTTGAAGTAATTTTTATATCTGTTTTTTCTGCTCCATATCTTGTCACATTTTGTTGCGTTACATTGCTATAAAAAGCGCATCATCCACTTTATATCCATCTCTTTATATCCAAAGAGCTAAGGGGCTCATACAACTGCAGGCAGAAAGGGAGCAAGGTGGCAGTAGGGCCACCCACTGGGATTAATCATTTGTCACAGGTAGTCCCCATACTTCTATGGGTAATTGATCTTTACTTCCATGCTGGTTTTAAAGATGAAGAAACTTGTGTGTTGCACCTTCCAACAGCCACCAGTGAACATTTGCTTCATTCGTCCCTCTGTACTGGTGCCCCATAGTCTGATGTCCTTAAGCAACTCATGAAATACAGGTGGGGAAGGATGAGGACTGTCTTTCTTTTATTAACTGCCTCAGTTCTTTAATGGTAGCTGAAGCAGGGAAATGACCTTGGTGCTTGAAAGCTACACTTTTATTTATTTATTTTTTGAACTTTTTGTAAGAAGCCTTGGTGGGGGTCTTTTTTGCATGTATTTTGGACACTTGATCCTTGATCATTGTATTATTACCTTGACCCTCCTAAAGAATGACATTGATTATGTCATTCTCATTGTTCAAAGTCCTTTAGTGGCTCCCCTCTACTTAGAGAAGATAGTCTCAGGCCTTCACTCCAGCATACAGGTTTCCTCATAATATAATTCTAGGATAGTGTCGTGGTGATGAGCATTGATTCTGGGTTAAATACCTGATTCTGCCTCTTGTGACTTTGAACAAATTGCTTAACCTTTCTGAGCTTCCTGTTTACTCATGTATAAAATGGAGGAAACAAGAGAACCTGTCTCATAGGATTGTTTTGAAGATTAATGCAATCATTCATATAAAGTGCTCACCATTGTCCCTGGAACATTGTAAAGGCTCAAAAAAGTTTGTTATTTTTACCACCTCTCCCCCCTGAACCAGTCCAGCAACTGAACTAATTATTGTTGCAAGTACCCCATAATTTACATTTTCCTTCAGACTTCCTTTGGTTCATGCTTTTCTTTACTCTTCCCCCGACTTTCCCAAGTTCAAATGCTCCCCGTTCTCTGAGGCCCTGCCACAGTGTTACCTCATCTCTAAATCCTTCCACAAAAAAATATTTGCCCCTGTTTTTCCCTCCACAGTTCTAAGAGATCTCTCCTTTCCCTGAATTCCCTTAACACTTTTTGAAAGCCACAGCCACTTAAATCAAGGAGGCTCTCTGGAATTCCACTTAGGTGAGGTCTGAGGGATGTGTCTTCTGTGATGAGGTAATGTCAGTCCTCTCTACCATGCTGACTCTAACCAGTAAAGAGGACCACCCATAATTATGCCCAACACATAATAGTTGCTCAAAAAGTATTTATTCAGTGAAAGGACCTTCCCGTGACTACTATACAGATCACTCCACCAGAATCCCTAGTTTCATCCCAAACTGAAATTCCTCAGAAAGCATGTGTTGAGATTTCAAAAACTGTTGAGCCTTGGGTGTGGGGAGGATTTGGTGACATGTCAGATATATTGTATGACTCATGAATTTAAACTGGTTTGGGGGATTCTATATGCTAGAACTCGATCTTTTCAAACTAAGAGTTCTTTTCTCCATGACAGCTATCATTTTTGCTCATGTTAGAGCTTCAAAATGATTGCATGGGAAGTGGAATGCTTTGGTATTTGAAAAGATTAGGAGGACTTATTTCTGTCTTGCTATCTTCCCTTACAAGATGGCAGGGAAAAAGATGACACCCCTATATTTTGAAAAAAAAAATGTATTTTTTATCCAGAAGAATAGAAATGGGCTTGAGGGTTGCTGCCTGTGGTTTTGCTCAGCGCAGTTGATCTAGGCAGGGTGTTGGGGTAAAAACAGAATGGAACTTCTACACGTTATAGGAGATAACAGCAAGACTGTCACTGACTGGTGCCTGTTGGAAGGTGCAATATATATATAGCCAGAAATATATATATGACCGTAGATTATTCCTCCTCAACAGACTTAATGAAATTAGCCTCAGGCAATTGTCCTCATAATGCAAGGTGAGAAAATTTGGGGGGAAAGCTTAAGTTTTCCTATTTCTAAATAGGAAAGGCTTTAGTTCTAGTTTCAGATTCTCCAGTCACAGGTTGAGAGTGCTTGGCTAAATTATTCTTTTTCCCTGGGCCTCCGTTTCTCCATCTGCAAAACAAGGGTATTGAACTAAATGGTCTATAAAGGTTCCTCAAATTTTTATCAATATGCCTTGATGAGACATATCAGGTTGGGAGCACCCATTTGGTGAGTGAGAAAAGCCCAACTTGTCTCGTATGTCATTGTGAAGGGTATGCCCTACCCAGGATTCACAATGACAGTCAACTACCTAGACATAGTCATCCAAGCAGGACCCCCAACTGTTGTGGTTGAATTGTCTCCCAAAAGTTCCTAACTGCCAGTACCTCAGAATGTTACTATATTTACAGACGGTCTGTTTCAAGAAAATCAAGTTAAAATGAGGTCATTAGGGTGGACCCTAATATAATATGACTAGTGTCCTTATAAAAAGAGAAAATAGGGCCAGAAGCAGTGCTTCATGCCTGTAATCCCAGCACTTTGGGAAGCCAAGGCGGGTGGATCACCTGAGGTCAGGAGTGTGAGACCAGCCTGGCCAGCATGGTGAAACCCTGTCTCTACTAAAACTACAAAAATTAGCCAGGCATGGTGGCGGGCACTTGTAATCCCAGCTACTTGGGAGGCTGAGGCAGGAGAATCACTTGAACCTATAAGGTGGAGGTTGCAGTAAGCTGAGATTATGCCATTGCACTCCAGCCTGGGCAACGAGAGCAAAACTCCATCTCCAAAAAAAAAAAAAAAAAAAAAAAGAAGAGGAAATAGGACACAGACACATGGAAGGAAGATCACATGAAGACATAAGGGGAAGACAGCCATCTACAAGCCAAGGAGAAGAGCCTCAGAGGAGACCAACCCTGCCAACATTTTGCCTTGGACTTCTAGCCTTGAGGACTATGAGGAAATAGATTCCTGTTGTTTAAGCCACCCCGTCTATGGTACTTTGTTATGGCAGCCACAGCAAATAAATACAAGGACTGTGCTCTCTAAGGAAAAGTAGAAATGCTATTGTGGTGGGGGAGAATAGCAGGAAAAAATTGGGGTGAGAGAAAAGAGTTTGCAGGGTTGCTCCTAAAATTGTGTTTCCTAAGTGCCCGGTCCTTGGGTCAGAAGTTGGGCATACATTTACTCATTATTTAGAAACGGGGGAGAAGATAATTGAGAAGTTACCTGGGGCCATGTGTCATAGGCCCTGGGCATGCAGTAGTGAATAAGGCAAATATCTTCCAGTGGTGAATAAAGTCAGCAGCCATGATGGTTGCTAAGATGGAGAGAACGGCCTAATATAAGACGGTATGACAGGCAAAACTAACTTAATCTGAGCTCTTTGAAGGCTTTGTCTAAAAAGCTCCAAGGAAAGAGTGAGGATTAAGCAGGAGAAAAAGGAGGAGGCATTTCAGTGAGAGGATCTATGTGAATGTGAGAAGGTATGACCAAGGTTCTGAAAAGCAGTCTAGTGGAACTGCAATACAGCGAACAAGAAGTAGGGATGTGGAAGTATAAGCCAGTAAATTAGAAAAGATAAGTAGCTTAATTAGCTTAATACTTTTCATGGAGGAAGAGAAAAGACTAGGGTTAGAATTTAATTGACCAAGCCATTTGGCTCTGACTGCTAGCCATTCTAGACTTTATCCATCATTCTTTCACCTTCAAGATGACTAACCAAGGGATGGTCAAGCCTATCATATGCATTTTTTTTTAATGCATGGAAAGAGCTTTTATTCTGGATGCCTCTTTCCATATTCCCTGGGGGACTGGCCAGGACAACTTAAAAAGAAAATTTTAGGATCCTTAGAGTCCAGACCTCTGCCTCCACTCTTCTACATCCAACTTTGAGTTTTCCTTGCTCCCCAGAATGGATGTTGCCTACAGAGAAGAAGAGAACCCAAATGAGAGAGGTGTTATGAGTAATTGTAGAAATTCTGAACAGCTTTGCTTAGAGAAAGTGAAAAAGAAGAGGGAAAAAGATAAGGACTGTTTCCTAAGAGGCCAGTTTAAAAGGCTCTTCTTTCAGCAAACTTTCAATTATAATTTGTCCACTCCCACCAGGATCTCATGTTACAGAGCTTTGAGGGGGAGAGAGAGATGTCTACCACTCTGCCCCTAAGCAGTGTTTTCTGACTACATCATCTCCACGGTTTGACATTTCCACAGTGGCTGTGTGGCTTTCTTTCCCTTCCTCCTCTGGTGTCATTACTCCTTCCCAAACTTCTCCCTAACCTGACCTTTAGTAGTTGTGATACAAGAGGAAGATTGTGTGTTAATTTCTGGTATTCATTTCCAAAGTGCAAGCTTTGCTGGGGTAAAAAAAAGATGGCTGTACTCTTTTGAATAAGGCTTCCAGAGTTTGAGGAACTGTGAAAGTGTACCCCACTGAACTATGAAGAATAGGTACTCATCTGCATGGTTACCAAATCTACTGAAAGTTGCTATGTGCCCAGAAAATGTAAGCTGTTAAGTTGTACGTTCAGAGTAGCACCTTGGGGAGCTGAACACAAATCCAAACAATCCCAGATCATTACAAGTGGCTCAGCCCAAGCAAGATGTCCTGGGTTGTATGATTTCCACAAACTTGGAATGAAGTTAAGGGAAATTTTCCCAGGTCTCAATATGGAAGAAAAGAAAGAAAGAAAATTTAAGAAATGCAATCTGTTTCCCCAAATCAACCAAATGCCAGCTTGCTCTCTGCAACAGTCCAAAAATCTATTACAAGACAAAACAAAGTATAACCAGGGAGATGAATGCATTTGCTTCTAGCAAAAACTTATTATTCACTCCAAAGTCAAAGTTGTGAATGAGTTCATTCATTCAACAAACCTCTATTGGCTTTTGGATGGTCCAGTGTTTTTCATTGTTTACAAATTGCTCCTCTCAATTTATGTAGTTAATGGGAAGCTAACTATAACTTGTAAGTCTGGGGAAATGAACTGAAATTAAGCTTTTTGTAAGATGGCCAGTTGAGTATTTCTCCAAAGAGAGACCAATAATTCAGAGGAGGTGGTGATGGAATCTGCCTCAGACAAATCTCCTAATGATCAAAACAACAAGAAGTATAATGTCCACCCATATACTTGTTAAGAGCAGAATTGGGGAAAATAACCTTTTCTGTCAATCTCTTCTTGCTATCAGGAATTTCTATGATCAGAAGTCAATCCAATTAAAAACCCAAGGAAAATCCCATAGGAGTAGAATCTAGATTCAGAAGTATTTTGTATTAAGTTACACTACAATGTCTTTGACCTGTTTTACTTTTGGAAACGGAGGGGTGCAATATGGAGTTTGAGGGTACATGTATCCAAGTATGAATTGTTCTTTATTACTATTCCAAGTATAAGGCCTTGTTTGTTACACTAAGAAAAGGATCAGAATTTTGTCTAAGCAAGTGAACTAGAAATATTTGTATTTAGTGGGCAAAAGACAAGCTGAAGAGGATTCATTTGTGCTTTTAAACACCACAAAATCAGTTTCAATTTTCCAAACATGTACTTCCTATTTTCTTGACACCACAGACACCAAAGAAAACCTGTACTAAGTGGAAGCCACTGACTGGGATAGTCTTAAGCAATTAGGGCAATCTCACATCTGTTTAATGCTTGTGTCTTACATATTACCACAGCTGAGGTTCCACACTGAGGCCCCAGGGCTTGGAAGGTTTATCAAATTGCTCTTGCGAGCTTCTCTTATCTCACCAGGAAGGCACTCCCCCCAGTGATTATGTGGAATGGCTTAAAAAATTAAACTGGGAGGCCGAGGCGGGTGGATCACGAGGTCAGGAGATCGAGACTATCCTGGCTAACATGGTGAAACCCCATCTCTACTAAAAATACAAAAAACTAGCCGGGCGTGGTGGCGGGCGCCTGTAGTCTCAGCTACTCAGGAGGCTGAGGCGGGAGAATGGCGTGAACCCGGGAGGTGGAGCTTGCAGTGAGCTGAGATCCGGCCACTGCGCTCCAGCCTGGGAGCACAGCGAGACTCCGTCTCAAAAAAAAAAAAAAAAATTAAACTGGGAATAAAGCTTCATCTGGGGACCATAGGCTCCTCATACAACCCAGCCTCTCCCTCTCCCCTCTGCACAAAACCTTGCTGTAGTTTCTCTCCTACTTCAGCTTCCAGTGTAGTTACCCTGTATTTTTAGGAGCCCCTTCTCCTTTATCAGAAGGCCTCCAGAGTCCCCAAGTCCTCCGGGAAGACTTCTTCCACATCCTTGGAAAGTCTGTGATCACGGCAATTTGTTTGCTGCCTAGGATGCCCTCCCTCTGGACGCTTGCTTGTGAAGCCCTCAGCTCATCTTTTCATTCTGAGCTTAAGTAGTGAAATCTGAAATGTGAGCTCCCCAATCTGACCAGGGTTCTTCTTCCCTGTGCTGTTGTGCCGTTTCATCTTCTCCGTGTAGTCATCATACTGGATGGTCCTTTACGTGGATGTCTATCTTCCTCTGTGACTACACCCTGGAGAGCAGGGGCAGGGTGGGCTCATCTTCATGTCCCTGGTGCTTGACATGGAAGAGGCAAAATGCTTCCAAAAGGACTTATTCCATTACTAAATATCCGTATGATAGATGGTTATACAGCCTTTAATACCATGGTTTCCAAGATAGTTTAATAATATAAAAAGATGCTTACATTTTACATAATAGAAAAAAGTGTACAAAGCTATATATACTATGATGCTAATTCTATACTCATAAAGGTATATATTTTTATAATTATATGTATATCTACATATATAAATATATACACAGAGAAAAAAGAGACTAGAAAGAAGTGTACCAAAATCTCATCTGGTTTTGAGTTGTGGAATTATATGCTATTTGTAATAAATATTTTTCTCTAGATTCTCTATAGTAAACATATACTACTGTTACAATCAGAATAAAAAATGCGATTTTTAAATGAGTTGCAAACACGAACCATCTTATGATGGTGGAAGCACCCCTAAGCCAGTTAGAATAAAATTTGGTAAAATCAAGTACTGTTAATAAGTGTGTGGTACTCTGATAAGTGGGAAAATAATATAAGAGCATATATTTTGGTTAATATTCACAGTCGCCTTCTTTTCATAGTTTCCTCAGTAGCACAGGAGATACTTAAACCAGTCTGCCTCTTACAAGATTGAAAGTAATACATTTTTAAACTAAGGGTGACTGAGATCACAAAGACACAGGATTAGGCATAAAACTCTTCACTAACAGTTCTCCAGGGAATTTATCCTCCTAGCACCCTCAGCCCCCAGAATGATCTATAGGAAAGTTAAGATGCAATTACTTACAGCATCAGAACATGTCTTTGCTCTGGATGATGTGGTATATGATTAAAATGGGAGACTAACTTTAATGGTTAAAAAATAAAAAGAGCAAGGTAGCATTTTCTTTTTTATCTAAGGCTATGGCATGAAATGCCACATTAACAAGCCTTCTGTGGGGAGGTTCCTTGCAAGATTATGACACCTACTCTTTTCTTTGTTCCTCATTCTCAGGAAAGAACTGAATTCACCAGGCCAATGAGATGGCCAGTCCAGTACTCTGAGTGCCTTTTCAGCTAGAACATAGTTTCATGGTTAGTCTTGGGCCTGGGAGTCTGACAGCCAGGGCTGCTTGGCGTCATCACTTATAAGTGATGAACTGAGGCTCAGTTTCTCTATGTGAAAAATGGGGACATGAATACCTACTTTACAAAGTTATTAAGGATTCCACAAGATAATACAGGCCAGGTGTTCACCACGGCATCTGAAGCATAACAAGTGCTCAAAATGTGGCCATATTTGGGACCTACTTTTACTCCCACTCACTTTTATTTTGACTGATTGCTTGACTAGTTTTTTTTTCTTTTGCAGCTTCAGTTTCTTCCAGTTCATTGTATGGATTTGTTGTCACAGCCATGGAAGACCTGTCCTTTACTTTTTCCTCTTTGGCTTGTGGTTTCCGCATATTGATCTCAGGTTTGAGTCTTAAATTAGACCTTGCCTCTGCTCCATTGTTCCTGACTCAAATGCTGAATATTTGGGGGTTATGTGTTCTCTATTCCTGACCTAGATTTAGTTTGTGGACCATTATACAGGTGGAAAACTACTGGTTTTAGTCATACAGTCTTAAGTCTCAGTTGTTTCTTACCAGCTGTGAGATTTCAGGCAAGTTGCCTGGCTCTGTGAGGCTGAGTAAACACTATTCTCTAACATAGGGACAACACGGGCAACTGAAAGGATGCAAAGTAATCTATGTGAAGCTCCTAGCAGAGGGCTAGATGCACAATAAATGCTTCTCCTCACTTTTCCTTAAGTCACAGCTGTAAAAATGTAGTCCTGTCTGCCCCAATTATATGGTTTGTTTTCCTTCTCCTCATGACCACTGTCTTCTGTTTACATGAATGAGGCATGCTAATATGCAGACTGATGCATTAAAATGCTACCTTATTAATTCAGTATACCCCCCTTATTAGGAATTCATGATCATTCTGTCAGGGCCCAGGCTGAATTTACCTTGTCAATCTAATCTTATGGGAGGGAGACAGGGAGGCCTAGGTGGAAAGGAGAGGCATGATCTGACCCACTTTGTGACCAGAACTACTTTCATGAGGTGCATGATACTGGATTTGCTTCATATTTAATATATAACTGATGTAATGGGCTGTCAGGCGGGCAATTACATAATGCCACTTTCATGTTTTACCGCATCCATATAAACTTGGGAGGGGCCTAGATGATTTCCTAAATATAAACATATCCACAGACGCCACAATTTGGTAATTATGCAAGAGCCATTGTGTCTGGCTCTTCCCTGTGTTTTCAGGCATGTCAGATACCCTTGCAAACTGCTCAATTTATATGAACTTCACATTTCCCCATTTAAGCTTTGGAGCTAAACACTTGAGTTTGTCATTAATTTTATAAAAGCTTTCCATGGTTTAGTGCTAAAGAAAGAGTGAGTTTGGTGTCTTCTCCACAAAATCTATACATTTCAAAATTTTAGGAGTGTGTAACGGAAAATAGTATTGGGGAGTTCAAGATTAGAATTAAAATTTAGCCTGATATAAGTATAGTTTTGGAATATACCTCAGATTCCCAGCATATACAGTTTCTTAAAGAAGAAAAGATAAATAAATCTGAAGACATAAAGAAAGCCTGCATTGTCATCTCCCGCCGTCAAGTCTTCTAGGAATTCTTTAATATGAGAAACCCATTGAGTTCTGTTTACCTGTTCTGGGCAATGTTGAACAAGCAGATGTAAAAATCATTAGTTCCCTCAGCATCTCCTTTTTATCAGTGCATATGGGGGAAGCGGGGGTGGGGGCAGGGGGACTGTCCACACCAGATTAGATCAAGTCCTGCAGAGATTCCAGGCCAAAATTATTCTAGACCTCCTGATAATGATTCTGAATCACCAATTTTTAAAGAAACATTTTTTTTTCCTCCAAGCTAATCCCTTTTGAATGATTAAAAAAAAAAGTCTATTTGCAAGCAAGGCAAGAGTGAAAGAACTGAGGTGAAGAAAGCATTTGCAATTGTACTTAGAATGCATCAGAAGTAGTTACACTTCCCTTTTCAGTGAATAGAAAGGGAAAAAGTATGGTTTTTCCCAGCAAAGTGTTGGAGATCTAAAATGTTTCCCCCTACCCCAACAATGGTGAAAACAGTAATAAAGAAAAGAAAATGCCTTGGAAAATGAATACAGAAATAGAAAGCAAACACCAAGTAAAGGGTTGACTATGGTGTCCTTAGCAAACGAATGATTGAATAAATAGAAACCACATGAGAGAAAATATGCACTTTGATATTGTTTGCAAAAAAAAAAAAAAAGGAGATGATTCCTTTTTGCCAAATCAGAAACACTGGCAATCAAACATTGCATTTGTTTTTATATCCATGGCATCAGTTCAATTTTTCATTAATTAAATGAGCAAGTTAGGGAATGCCTGTTTTAAGAAACTGCTCCAAAAATAACCTTGAAAAATCAGGTTAGAGATACACTATATACCCTGAGGGCAGCAGAAAGCAAAAGGGAAAATATGAAATTAGAAAGTGACCTATAATAACCGCTTCACTGTTAAATGTGACATAACATTCATTATCAATCAGGACCTAGTTTGATGTCTAATTTCACTGGCTGTCTAATTTATCAAATTAAATACAAATGAGAAAATACTTGGCCACGGAAAAAAGTACTCTATCATTTTGTTTTCTATCAGCTGAAAATCAACTGATTAGCACAGACAGGGAAAAGTAAGCTCCAGTACTTTACTGAAGAAAAATGTAAAAGGGATTTTTTTCCCCTAAACTGGGCTGGCAGAAGATATTGTTGATGAAAAATCTCGGATTTCCCAGTGCTTGCTATATCTTCAGAATGGAGAAATGGCTGAGGTTTTCCCCTTCATTTATTGCACCAGTATTTAAGTGCTCATTCTGTCTAAGTTCAAATATTTGCTTTATGGGCTGAATGAAGCCTCGCAGATTTGCAACTGCGGGCTGCTGAGGGTCTAATGCATCAGTGCCATCCCTTTTCATAGTTCACGGATGGAAAGGAAAGTTGTAATATGGTCCACTACTCTCTGCAGACGTTTGAAGACAAGAACTCCTCAAGGGAAACACCCCAAATTTGCATTCAACGCTGCTCCAATTCTGTGTGTTTGCCATACATACTTTGCAGTACTAATGATAGAGACACCATCTGATCTGCCCTGTGCTAAAATGTATCCTGAGTAAATGGGAACTTGAGGATGTACTGCATTTTTGAAGCAGGCGCACCAGAGGTTATTCAGAACTGTAAAAGAGGGGCCCCGCACAAGAACCTAAAAGGCTGCTGGGCCTAGAACAATCCATGGAGTGCAGAGCACTGAACCAGCAGGAGTCCGACCTGGGTAAGCTGCAAGCCCTCCCTGGGCCCAGGTTTTTCTCACCAATAAATGAAGGCTTTGGGAAGGGATGCTTTAAGCTCGGGTACTTCTTATTTTTCTGTTGCAGTTCATTTGTTTCAAGATCTGAAATTCTGTTTGCCAAAACCCCTAAGAATGGGAAGAAAGTGATTTTTTTTAAGTGATTCACAAAACCAGGATATTGCCAAAGAAAAATACCTCAGCCTACATCACCTGGACTTTCTGTCAACTTTTCCTTGCTTTTGCTTGTCTGGCACCTGTCTGATGGAATGGTGTGTGCCTGGCGGCAGCTGCCTTTTGAAACAACCTTTATTTTCAAATGGGTTCTTCTTTACCTATTAAATCCCATCCCTCTGCCCTTTGTGGAACTGGCCTTCTACCTAAACCTAGTTCCGTCTGCTTTAAATGTTACACACGTTTGCTTTGTAATCTTGAAACAATTCTCCAAAACTGTCTATGTATATTTGGATGAAAAACGTCAATTGTATGGAAGTTGTTTTGTTTTCTGTTAATCATTTACTTGTCTCAGCAGATATCGCCACACAGATAGAGAGACTAATTAGGGTCTAAGCATATAGACAACTGTTAAAAAGAAATAACATGTCATACATTTTGGGACACTTCATAGATGTTTTTGTACTTTGATGAAGAATGTGGATACTACAAAAGAAAATCAGGTTTTAACAAAACTCTTACAGAAATGACATATCCAATATATTCATATATATACACAAGAATTATGTGTGACAGGTTGGGATGTGTGCGTATATGAATATATTGGTGTGTGTATGTGGTGTGTGTGTGTGTGTGTGTGTGTGTATATATATATTTACCTTTATGCAAGGGATACAACAATACACCTTTTTTCCTTCATATGAACTATCCTCCCACTGCCCATTATGTGCTAGTCAGTACTATTTAAAATACAGAAATCCCGTTCATTAAAATATCTTAATTAAAATAGGCATTTCTTCCCTTAGAAAAAGAATTAAAACCTTTTAGGGCCTAGCTTTAAAAAGCAACATGCTACAGCTGATTTATTTTGGTGGTTGTTTTTATGGATGTGAAAAATATTACCACTGCAACTAGCAAGAACTATAAATGATACATTATTGCAATTGTTCTAAAAAATCAGAACAAAACTAATTTATTATAGTTCTGTCTTCATTATACACCACGTGTTGGTGAGTTAAACACAACAAAATTGTCTTTTCTTTTAAAAGTGTCTACTAAAGATAAAAAGAATAAGATAACAATTAACATGTTGTTACATTAAAAAATTTGATATACATATTTCTATTGCCTGTTAGCTTGTTCTAAGCCTCTTTATTACAAAAAAAAGGAAAGAAAAAGAAAACTCATTGTTTAAAGGCAAACATTCAATTCAGTTGATACAACATTACAGTACAGTCAACTAACATCATTCAACGAAGGTAACAAGTCTAGCCTTAGCTTCTTGAGTTAAAAGTCTGTAGACCAGATTGCTACAAAAGTTTCAATGCTGCTTCAAAACTGTATGTTAGCTTTTTGGAGGACAAGGTACTTTCTACCAATGGCTTCAGAAGGGGTCATGCTACTGGTAAAAGCACAGGGGAACCCCAACCTGTCATTAATCATTTTATTGAGCACTGTAGTTAGAAGAGCATTACTGAGCTTAGCACAACAACTAAAATAAAATAATATAATAATAATCATAATAAGAATAAAAACCAAACACAAACTGGAAGCCTAGAGTCGCTGCCAGCCGTGTCAAACCCTTGCGATACGCTATACTAAAAAAATTTGAAATATCCACCCGTCCTCTCCACTCTGCCACAAACTAGCAAAGTCAAAAATACAAAAGTCTTCAACTGGTTTACTTTTGCAGAATAAAGCAAAAACGTCTTTGTGCTCCTTACTACCAGAAGCAAAATATCCTCTGAGTTACCACATGTAATAGCTTCTGGATGTGTCAACCTGGGTTGGCTTGGTGTCTGCAGAACCATCTTTGTCTTTCTCACTGTCTCCTTCCCAGAGGTTAATGAGTGGTGGGTACAGCTCATTTAGTGGGATTGAAGAGGTTTTTTGCATATACTTTTTTAGTGAGTGGTGGTAGTTTTTTCTCTTAAATCTTTTGGCAAAGTACACAGCAATGGATGCAAGGCTAATGACGGCAAACATAGACCCCATTACTGCAGCAAGCGCTGTACTGGTTTCTTGATCAGAGATGTCCAGTGCGAAGGCGGCATTTTTGGTTGTGACATTTACGCATGACTTTTGAGTCTGCTGATGAATATTGGACACCGTGAGACACACTTCATAATCTGTGGAAGGCTGCAGATGTGTTAGGTTGTATTCATGGACATCTACTGGGACCCTGGCAGTATATGTTATGTGGGGGTTATCAATCTTCATGGTGGCGGATGACCATTTTAAGTTTGACGTCATGACGTTGGAATTAACTTTCCAGGACACTAAGATGGAATGGGATTCTGTCTGCTTGACGTATATTTTTAGCACCTGGGTACCATCCAGAAGGGTCCCATTAACCTTAATTGTTGCTACCCGAGTGTCTGCCCCTTGGACATTCTGGGCAACACACGTGTATCTTCCTGAGTCTTCAATTTGTATGTTAGATATTTCCAAGGTGCCTTCGCTACTTAGCTTGTATTTATCTGAAAGGGTTTCCACAGTTATCTTATTTCCAATGGGCGTGACCCAGTAAATTTCAGGTTCTGGCTCAGCCATGGCTCGACAGTCTAGGAAAACCGTCATGCCGATATCCATGTTTAAACGATTTGGGAAGGTGTCGTGAGATATCATTGGGAGGCACTGTTCACTCGAATCCTGGATTAAAACTTCCTTCACCTGGTGCCCTTTATATTCAGGCGGCATGGCACAGAACATGGATAGGGGCTCCATGAAGCGGATGTTGGTTTTGTTGGAGTTAATCCAGTGGATCACACAGTCACACCTCAGGGGATTGCTATGGATACTGATCTCACGCAGATTGGGGAGGGATTCGACTGTCTTTTGGTAAATGGCATTCAAGGCATTGTTGTTCAACATCAGGCTTTCCAGAGCAGGGACACTTCGGAAAGCCAAGCGGTGGATATAAGAGAGTTTAGGGTTATTGGTGGCTTCCAGCTTTGTGAGTTCAGGCAAGTTATCCAGGGCATAGCGGTCGACAGAAACGAGTTCTCCCATATTGTTGATTCCCAGTTCTTTTAACCGAAGCATATTTTTGAAGTCCCCTTCTTGGATTTTGTGAATGGGGTTTTTGTTGAGGTCTAAGAATTTCAAATTTGGAACTTTTTGCAGGGCAAGTTGAGGGACTTTGACCAGTTTGTTATCATAAAAAGACAGGCTCTCAAGGCTATCCAGACCCACCAAAGCATTTCCAGGAATATCAGTGAGATACATTCCTGCCAAAACTAAGCTTCTCAAATTTACGAGGGGTTTGAAGTTCATATCCAGAATTCCAATCACAGGGTTTTCTCCAATCATGAGAATTTCCAGGTTGGGTGTAGAATCAAACCAGCGACTATCAATAACTTTCAATTTGTTGGAGTTCAGGTGGAGCCTTAATAGATTTTTTAAGCCTGCAAAAGCATTAGCAGAAATAGTGCTAATTTGGTTGTGGTTGATGTAGAGTTCTTGAAGGTTGCTGAGGTCTTGTAGACAGTAGTCAGTCATCTCCGTAATCTGATTTTCCTCCAAATGCAGTGTCGTGAGCTGGGTTAGGTTTGCCAGCCCAACCTCCTTAATGTTAGTAAAGTTGTTTTGGGAGAAATCTAGTTCAGTCAAGTTGAAAAGCTGCTGCAGCTCATCCACAGTCTTTGCGATGTTATTGCTCTGTAAGAGAAGCACTTGTGTGTCACTAGAGAGGTTACTGGGAATCCTTGTTAAGCGGAGGTCATTGCAATCAACAGTCGTGGCTTCTCTGTAAGTTGACTGTGGGGTAAACCAGGGACGAATTTCACATACGCAAAGTTGTGGACACTCACTATTCTGTATGGAAGACTCAGTTAATGAAGTCATTAGTAGGCCCAGCACCAATTGGCAAGCTGCTACAACAAAGCTCATTCTAGCCATGCTGGCTTGCTGAGCAAGCTCAACTCCTGACACCCTTAAGTTTTAACAAAACGTGAACACGATATTGTGATATGTAGGACAGCGAGCAGAAAATGTAAACATTCAAGCAAAGTCTTGGTTGAGCTGTGTAGAATTCCAGAGTCCAAAAGGATGGTTTTCAGGAGTTTTCAAAAGGCAGAAAGCAATCTGAAGTCTTTTAAACTGTGTCTCTCAATTCCAGGCATGTGCACAGGTCTGTGGCATGAGTTACTTCAGCCAAATTGAAGTCTGGAGATGTGCCTGAAAATTAGATTAGGACAGATGTTATGCTTATTCCATATACTTTCTACATTACAGCCTTTCTTTTGTTTCCTAAAAAGGCACAGTCACTCACAAATCTAGTATTGAATACATTCAAAATCCATTCAGGATAACCAAATAGGCTTTTAAATTGTAGGACATTCTTACTATATCCCACTTACTATACTAAAACTAATTTTAGAACTCCTTCGATTTTACAATTAAATTTAGACTCCATGTACCACCAGAGTCATATATGACTGTGTACAGTTGTATGTATACACATGTAAAGTCACTAAACATGCACACACACACATACAAGTGCACACACTCATACACACTTACTAGAAACACTAAGAAAAAGCCTGCAGATGTCATTTCTTTAAAAACAAAGATGTCTTTAGAAACTACATTTATAGCTCCAAAACATTAAAAGTTCATTCCTAGTAAAAGCAAAACATGAATGGTAGCTTATTAAAGACTCAAAGCTAAGTTTTAGATCTTTACATTTTAGTTAATACCTCATTTGTCTCCAGGAATTGTTTCTTTTCTAAATGGTACATTCTGTAGACATATACAGCCAATGCTTTTCTAGCTCAATTATTCTTATGCAAAAAGTTAATTTAATATTCTACAACATGGATGGAAACATCAAAAACATGCTTGAAAGATGCCAGTCATAAAAGATCACATATTGTATGATTCCACATATACAAAGTATCCAGAATAGGACAACCTGCAGAGACAGAAAGTAATTTGGTAGTTGCCTATGGCCAGGGGTATGGGGGGGTACAGTGGGAGGAGTGCTAAAGGCTACAAAGTATTTTTTGAGATGATGAAAATATTCTAAAGATTGTGGTGATGGTTGCACAATTCTGTGAATCTTCTAAAAACTCTTGACTCAAACATTTTAATGAGCAAATTACGTTATGTGAATTATATCTTGATAAAGTTATTATTTTTAAAGTTAATTTAATATAACTAAAAAAGGAAAACATCAGTTTTTCCTATATTCGAATAGCCACATCAGATCTTGACTGAATAATAAAAGGACTTCATTCTGTCATACCACTGGTCTCCATTTAAAAACACAAACATACACAATAGATGTATTTGTATCTCACACAGATGATTTCATTAATCTCATGAGAATGTCACTCACCGCTTAATGACTGTTGACCACGAACATGTTTACATAACCTCTTGAAGCCTCAAGTATCTTCAGTTATAAAATGGGGTTGCTCATACAAGTACAGTTGTCATAGGATTATTGAGAAAATTAAGGGAATCTATGTAAACTTCTTAGTGTAGTAGCTGACTCACATTATATGCTCCCAAAAGTTAATAATAGTTGTTATTCATCATCTTATATCTCTAATCCATTTAGTTTTAGCTAAATAGTGGTTGTCAGAGGACAAGTGAAAGAAGGAAAGCTGAGAATATTTGTTTTTATTAACCATCATCTATTGATTTCAATAAAATCTTCTGAAGTCAGATATGTACTGCTCACCTGCTTGCAAAGATAGTATTAGTAGTTAATGGCTCTATTTTTTCTGCATTCCTATCAGCTGTAAAAAGCCATTATGGATCCAGTGTTTGTCTTGCTTTCCCAAACTGGGCCATTCACTTGCTAAAGTAGTCAAAGCAGAGTTACATGTTTTCCTGGTGTTTGTCTTGCTATAGTGCACTTGAGTCTTGAGCACTGAAGAACTTCAGTGACAAGTGTATTCTTTACCTTACTACTATAAGGATCTAATAAAATCGAGCATATGTGTTTAAACCCAGTGCTCAATACATAGCAAGCTCTGAATTCATGCTAGCTGCTATTAACAACCTTTTGATTTTGTAAAACATAGTAATCTTTGTGACTAAGAGTATAAGAATACAAATAGCCAGTACTAAAAGTTATGTATTTAATGAGTCATATTTTCATAGTAAGAAGAAAAAGTCCTACAACTTTTTTGTTATACAAAATATGAAAACTGCATTACTGGTCTGACAATAAAGAAAAAAAAAATCCAGATTCTGGCAAGTATGAGACAGGAGTAGGAAATGATTGTGTAGGAGTAGGAAATAAGTGTGTTGCCTGATACTAGATGCCTTCTAGTCTTGGTGGGAGGAAACATACATCTGGCATTCTTCTCCCTCCTCCCCATCTCCAAGTCTGGTTACTTCACCCTTTACTATGTAGTCTTGTGCCACCATAAGGAAAGTCTGGCCAATGATGGACCGCACATACAATGGTAGTCCCATAAAGTTGTATTCATAGTACCATATTTTTATTATACCTTTATGTTTCAATACACAAATACTTGCCATTGTGTTACAATTGCCTGTTGCCTTCAGGATAGTAACATGCTATACAGGTTTGCAGCCTAGGAGCAATAGGGTATATCATATAGGCTACATACCACCTAGGTTTATGTAAGTATACTCTATGACATTTGCACAATGATGGAATCACCTAATGACACATTTCTCAGAACATATCCCCATCATTAAGTGACATGCCTGTATTTGCAAAACTTTTCAGTATTATAAAACTAGTTTGACTCTGACTTTTATCCGGATATTCTATGAAATGAAAAAATATGGACTGGGCGCGGTGGATCACGCCTGTAATCCCAGCACTTTGGGAGGCTGAAGGGGCGCAGATCACGAGGTCGGGGGTTCGAGACCAGCCTGACCAACATGGTGAAACCGTGTCTCTACTAAAAATACAAAAATTAGCCAGGCGTGGTGATACACGCCTGTATTCCCAGCTACTCAGGGGCCTGAGGCAGGAGAATCGCTTGAACCCGGGAGGCGCAGGTTCCAATGAGCCAAGATGGCGCCACTGCACTCCAGCCTGGGCGACAGAGTAAGACTCTGTCTTAAAAAAAAAAAAAAATACCGCAGAGAATAACATTTTTATTATTAACTCCACAAATTTATTTCACTTTTGTTTCTGTTTAGAGGAATCTTGAAACAGGTGCAACGGCCACAATAAATTGCTAAGAAAACTTCTGCCACAGGTTATTTCTCAATCATAACTCAAAATAGAAAACCAAAAGAATAAAGCTACCTTTCATAACTGAGATAGAATTTCAACTAATTTTTATTTGTTTATTTATCTTTGAGACAAAGTCTTGCTCTGTCTTCCAGGCTGGAGTGCAGTGGCGCGATCTCGGCTCACTGCAACCTCTGCCTCCCGGGTTTAAGCAATTATCCTACCTCAGCCTTCTGCATAGCTGGAACTACAGGCACGTGCCACCACGCCTGACTAATTGTATTTTTAGTAGGGACAAGGTTTCACTGCATTAGCCGGGATGGTCTTGATCTCCTCACCTCGTGATCCGCCCACTTCGGACTCCCAAAGTGCTTAGGATTACAGGTGTGAGACACCGCACCCGGCCTCAACTAATTTTTATGTTTCAAATGAATGTAAGGAAATGTATCAAGAAGTAAAATATGTATTAAAGTTGTGTGAGAGACTTCCAAATCAGTCTATTAGTATTGAGAAATAGCCTTTATGGGGCTATAGTTTGAACATTATGACAGCTAATACCCCCATTTTAGTTTAAATTATATGATTTGAGATAATTGTGTTGAAATCTTCAAAATTTTCTTTGACATACACACATACCTTTTTCAACCAACCAACCAACCAATCAACCATGGAAACCCATAATGTTAGAAATCAGATCAAGCACAGAGGAAGACATTTTTTTCTTCTGCATTCTATAAGAATGTATGTATAAGAATTTCCTCTCCACATCCTACAAGACATTCCTTTGGCAGCAAGGAATTAAACATCCTTAATACAAAAGGAGGTGTTAAGATATTTCTATTTCTATTTAATTCTGAATTCTCTTTAGTAAATTTCACCAAATGTTTTTAACATGACATTATACATAGAACAACTTTTATAGCGCCCTTAAGCCAGTTTAGATGTTTGCAATGTAGGGCATTTCTCAGGAGCTACTCACTAATAGTGTTTAAATGTAAATCCATTATCACAACAAGAAAACTACAGACCAATATTCCTAATGCATACTGATGCAAATCTTCTCAACAAAATGTAGCAAACCAAATTCAAAAGCATATTAAAAAGATTGTATACTATGAACAAGTTGGATTTACACCGGGAATGCAAGGAAGGGAATGTGAAAAACAATTAGTATAATATATCACATTAACATAATGAAGAAGTGAAAACACATGATCATCTCAATTGATGCACAAAACCATTTGACAAAATTCAACACTTTTTCATGATAAAAACACTCAACAAACGAGGAATGGAAGGAAAGTACCTACACATAATAAAAGTCACATATGAAAAGTCCACAGTTAAAATCATACTCAATCGCGAAAAACGGAAAGTTTCTCTTCTAAGAATGGGAACAAGGAAAGGATGCCTATTCTTGCCATTTCTATTCAACATAGTACTGGAAACTCTAGTCACAGCAGTTAGACAAGAAAAATAAATAAAAGGCATTTAAATGGAAAAGAAGTAAAATTATCTGTTCCCAGATTACATAATCTTATATATAGAAAATCCTAAAGATTCCACAAAAAACCCACTAAAACTAATAAATGATGTTAGCAAATTTGCAGGATACAAATCAACACACAAATGAGTTGTATTTCCATAAACGAACAATGACTAATCTGAAAAGGAAATTAAGAAAACAACCCCGTTTACAAAAGTCTCAGAAAGAATACAATGCTTAGGAATGAACTGAGAAGGCAAAAGACTTGTACAATGAAAATTATAAGAGATAACCAAAATAAATCAAAGATGACATAAACACAATGGTGAAACATCCCATGTTTACAGACCGGAAAATTTAATATTGTTATACTGTCTATAACACCCAAAACAATCTACAGAGTCAATGCCATCTCTATCAAAATCTCAATGGTAACTTCCACAGGAAAAATTTCTAAAATTCATATAAAATCAAGAGATTTTACATTGCCAAAGTAATCCTGAAAAAGAACAATATTGGAGACCTCACACTTCCTGATTTCAAAACATACTGTAAGGCAACAGTAATCAAGATGGTGTAGTACTGACATATAGACAGACATATAGACCAATGGAACAGAGTCCAGAAATAAACCCTTCTATACATGCTCTTTATGATCTTTGACAAGGGTGCCAATACTATACAATGAAGGACAGTTTCTTCAACAAATTGTGTTGGGAAAACTGGATATCTACATGAAAAGAATGAGGTTGTACTCTTCCCTTATGCCATATACAAAAATTAACTCAAAATGCATTAAAGACCTAACCATAAGACCTAAACCTTTGAAACTCCTAGAAGAAAACATAAGGGAAAAGCTTTTGGGTATTTGGCAATGGTTTCTTAGATATGACACCGAGAACACGGGCAACAACAACAAAAGACAAATGAGATGACTTCAAACTTACAGCCTGTGCATCAAAGGAGACAATCAACAGAGAAAAAAGATGACCTACAGAATGGGAGACAGTATTTTTAAATTATATATATGATAATGGATTAATATCCAGAATATATTATAAACTCCTACAACAAAATAACCTTATTAAAAAATGGGCAAAGGACTTAGACAGTTATCCAAAGACATACAAATGACCCACAAGCATATGAAAAAATGCTCCATATCACTAATCATAAGAGAAATGCAAATAAAAAGCACAATGAGGTATCACCTCATACTCATTATGATGGACACTATCACCACAGAAAATAACACGCACTGGAAAAGATGCAGAGAAATTGTAACCCTTGTTCACTGTGATTTCTCAAAAAATCGAAAATATAATCACCATATGATTATATCCCAGTTCAGGGTACATATCCAAAAGAATTAAAGCAGCATCTGAAAGAGATATTTATTTGTACACCCACGTTCATTGCAACTATTATTCACAATAGTCAAGAGGTGGAGGCAGCCCAAATGCCCAATGACAAATGAATGGATAAAGAAAATGTGGTTTAATTAGATCCCGTTTGTCAATTTTTGCTTTTGCTGCAATTGTTTTTGGTGATTTTGTCACCAAATGGTGATTTTGCCTGTGCTTATGTTTTGAATGGTATTGCCTAGATTTTCTTCTAGAGTTTTTATAGTTTGGGTTTTACATTTAAGTCTTTAATCCATCTTGAGTTAATTTTTGTATAAGGTATCCAGTTTCATTTTTCTGCATATGGGTAGCCAATTCTCCCAGGATTATTTATTAAATAGGGAATCGTTTCCCCATTGCTTGTTTTTGTCAGGTTTGTGAAAGATCATATGGTTGTAGATGGGTGGTCTTATTTCTGAGTTATAAAAACAAGATCATGTCCTTTGCAGGGACATGGATGGAGCTGGAAGCCATTATCCTGAGCAAACTAAGGCAGGAACAGAAAACCAAACACCACATGTTCTCACTTATAAGTGGGAGCTGAACAATGAGAACACATGGACACACAGGGAGGGGAACGACACAAACAGGGCCTGTTGGGTGGTAGGGTGAGGGGAGGGAGAGCATTAGGAAATACAGCTAATGCATCCTGGGCTTAATACGTAGATGATGGGTTGACAGGTGCTGCAAACCACCATGGCACACGTTTGCCCATGTAACAAACCTGCACATCCTACACATGTACCCCGGAACTTAAAACAAATTAAAATTAATTTTAAAAAATGAAAAAATGTGTGGTGGCTCAAACTAGACTGCTCTGATCCCACAAGAACCCTGCTGCTGTCCATTCACATCAGGACCACCCAGGAAAGCAAACAATTTAGCCTTCCCGGCATGATATCACCTAGTCCCTTGGACTATAGAGTGAGGGCTTATGTGTCTCCTATTTAGAGAGTGTGTTTCATAATTATACAAAGGGTAGAAAATGGACCAACCAACAGGCTGAGTCATTTTTTAAGAGGGTGGCAGTAATAACCCCAAATGAGCTCAACAAAACTGGGGAATCCAAGGAATGGTGCTTGAAGGGAAGTGGGGTTGGTTGTGGTCCTTAAACCTCTTGGCACTTTTATAAAATGGGGCAGGGTGGGAATGGAGTAATACAGCCCTTGCCTCCAATCCAAATGCACTCAAGGACTTAGTATTTAGTCTTATTTTCCAGTTTTGTTTGTTTACAAAGCAACCTTGCTTGATACTGCAGGGAAAGTCAAGTTTTTCATTTTGCCCACTCAGGGCTACCCGCCTGGGTCAGCATCTTCCCTAGCGTCTTCACAGCACTCCTAAGGAAGACTTTTGCAGTGCTCTCCAGAGCTGAGGGGAGTGGAATTCAGTGGAGGGAAAGTGAAAGGAAACTAAGGTTTCCCGTTTCTTCTCAAGGCAGATGTTCTCAGCTTCCTTCACACCTCCTTCCCATAGGTGCAAGAGACAGTACAGCTGGGTTGTGTAGGAGGGCCGAGAAGAAAGGGGCACTTAGTCTAGCCCCACGTTTGGCCCAAGACAGGTACATAGCAGATACCATCCTATCTTCCCCTCTTAATAGCAGGCCAACCACATGTAACCCTTCCCCTTCTTTACTAATGCACCCTCTTTGTGGTACCAGCAACAAGGGACAGATAGGCCCACCCACTCTAGTCTAGGGAGAGTTTTGCTACTATCCCTAAAATTGTACCACCCCCATATCCCACTCCTTTTTGTAAAAACAAAAGGAGTTTAAACCTGTAAGCATGCTATTGCTTTCTATGTGTTAATCAGTTTCCTTCCATTTGAGCTGCATAAGAGGGAAGGGTATCGGAAGCATAGGCCGTAATCTTGTGCCAATCAGTAAAAACCACTACTACACACACACACGAAAATGTGGTGTGTACATACAATGGAATATTATGCAGCTTTAAAAAGGAATTCCTGTCATATGCTATAACATGGATGAATCTTGAGGACATTATGAAATAAGCCATTCACAATAGCGTGAATACTACATGATTCCATTCATATAAAGTAGTCAAAATCACAGAAACAGAAAGTAGAAAGGTGGTTGCCAAGGGCTTGGAGGTAGAGGGAACTGGTGTTTCATGGGAATAAAGTTTTAGTTTTGCAAGATGAGAAAGTTCTAGAGATCTGTTACACAATAATGTGAATATACTTAACACAACTGAACTGTACACTTAAAATTGAGAGATGATAAATTTAATGTTAAGTGCTTTTACCACAAAAAAAAGTGAAGCCATTATAATTCAGGCCAACTTTTATAACATATACAAATTAATTATTTAAATTCTGCAACAAATAAAAAACAGCTGGAATAGACTTTTTTTTTTTTTTTTAAGTGAAATTGCTTTCTTCTAGGGCTGATTGACTAGATCTATCAAATGTATGAAGAAAATGTCCTGCTAATTACCAGGGTGATGTTCCACAAACAAGTCTGGCGGTTTAAAGAAACAATCCCTTAAGTAACAAAACATGGCTTTAAGGCCCAGAATTGGCAAGGGATGCATTTCGAGAGTCCCACAAACAATTATACAATTACATTTGATGCTTCTTTTTTTTTCCAACAAGATATATTTGCTTGCTTTTTCCAACAAGATATACTCTGCTCTGAGTATAAAATTCTGAAGGCAATGAACTGCATGATCATCACCATCACTGCACTTGGCAAGCGCTCTCATTTTCCCCATAGAACTGTGTTAGATAGGATGTTAGTTCAACAGAATAAAAATATTTGGTGAGACTTAGCACTATGATTTATATGCATTAACTTCTTATGAAGTTAGGGAAAAAAGAAATATGTACTCACAATAACAAGTTGGTTATTTGTATTTCTGTTACTGAAAAAAAAAAAAAAATCTGGCAGCTCTGGGGTTGGAGAAAGAATTCTACCGTGGAGGAATCAAGTGTTCTGTATTCGAATTACGCTTCTCTACTTACTAGATGTGTCACCTTGTGCAAGCTGTAGACCTTCCCCAACTTACGATAGTTCAACTTACAATTTTTTGACTTTATGAAGGTGTGAAAGCAGTACACACTTAGTAGAAATCTGAGTACCCATATGATAGCATTCTATTTTTAACTGTCACTGCAGTATTCAATTACACGAGAAATTCAACAGTTTATTAGAAAACAGACTTTATGGTAGATGATTTTGCCCAATAAAACTAATGTAAATGTTCTGACAATATTCAAGGTAGGCTATGATGTTTTGGTAGGTTAGGTGTATTAAATGCATTTTCAACATAATGATATTTTCAACTTAAGATGGGTGTATCAGGACGTAACCCTATCATAAGCTGAGAATTCTCTGTGATTCAGTTTCCATAGCTAAACTTAAGGCTAAGTATATATGGTTCATACATGTACATTATGATAACAAAAAAGTACCTATGTAAAAATATTCAGCCTAGGGCCTGGGTATGATGGTTAATACCCAGTGTCAACTTGATTGGATTGAGATACAAAGTATTAACCTTGGGTGTGTCTGTGAGGGTGTTGTCAAAAGAAATTAACATTTGAGTCAGTGGGCTGGAGAAGGCAGATCCACCCTTAATCTGGTGGGGACAATTTAATCAGCTTCCAGCGAATATAAAGCAGGCAGAAAAACATGAAAAGGAGAGACGGACCTAGCCTCCCAGCCTACATCTTTCTCCTGTGCTGGATGCTTCCTGCCGTTGAACATCAGACTCCAAGTTCTTCAGTTTTAGGACTCGGACTGGTTCTCCTTGCTCCACAACTGGCAGATAGCCTAGCCTATTGTGGGACTTTGTGATCATGTAAGTTAATACTTAATAAACTCTCCTTTACACACACACACACACACACACACGCACACATATATATATCTCCTGTTCTGTCCCTCTACGAGAACTCTAATACAGATTTTGGTACCAGGAGTGGTTCTAAAGGAACAGAATATTAAAGGATGGAGTTCTTTCATTGATTTTGGGGCTTCTGGAGTTGGCTGCTTAATATGATTAGACCCCAAAATGCTAAGGACTCTACTTCTAATAGTATGGAGAACACTGATAGTCGTTGGTGTTAACTATTTAGAGACTTATGCAAAATAAATGCATTTGACACTGCTGATTCACCACTTGTCAGAGGCATGGAGTTTAGTGACCCTATACATATAGTACCTTTGACCATATGTGGAGAACCAAGAAACATAATGAAGCTGGTTGGTTGCTCCTAAGTTCGGTGGACAAAGTGATGAAAGAAAATGATGAACTCAGGGATTCTATCTCCTTGCTTCAGAAGCAGACACTGAGCCTCAAATCTGCTAAGACTGCCCTGAATCTTATCTCCTGAAGAGAAAGAGCTGAAATTGTGGAAAAACAAACACAAGTTCTTATGCTAGCGGCTGACATGCAATGAAAGGTGCATGCACAGCCTTGCCAGGTATCTATAAAGTGAGGGCATTGATTGGAAAAGAATGGGACCCTGAAACTTGGAATGGGGATGTGTGGGAAGACCCTGATGAAGCTGGGGACACTAAGTTTGTAAACTCTGAGGAAACTTTTTAGCCAGAAGAAACAGCTTCCCCATCCCCAGTAGTGGCAACATCCCCTCCCCAACACATGCTGCCATAGGCCTTTCCACCTTTGTCTGAGGAGACAAACCCTGCACTGCCTGAGGCAACAGTGGTGGCCTCTCCCCTGAGGCAGCTGCCAGGCAAAATAATGTTGATTCTCATCAGGGGCCACTCTCAATACCCCTGTTTGCTTCTAGACCTATTACTAAAGTCCCCTGGAGGTGAGGTTGAGAGTGTGACCCATGAGGAGCTGCACTACACTCGAAAAGAACTGTTTGAATTCTCTAATTATATAAAGAGCAATCTGGAGAACAGGCTTGGGAATGGAAATTAAGGGTATGGGATAATGGTGGAGGGAATATAGAGCTGGATCAGGCTGAATTTATTGATTTGGGCCCACTAAGTAGGGACTCTGCATTTAATGTTGCAGCTCAGGCAGTTAAAAATATTCTAATAGTTTATTTGCTTGGTTAGCTGAAACATGGATTAAAAGATGGCCCACTGTGAGTAAGCTGGAAATGCCTGATCTCCCTTGGTTTAATGTAGAGGAAGTGATCCAAAGGCTTAGGGAGATTGAGATGGTGGAGTGGATTAGTCACTCTAGACCCACTCATCCCACCTGGGAAAGCCCAGAAGATATAGCCTTGACCAATGCCTTGCAAAATAGATTTGTGAGGGAAGCACCTGCATCTCTGAAGAGCCCTGTAATTGCTCTTCTCTGTATGTTGGATCTAACAGTGGGAACCACAGTCACTCAACTATAAAATTTAAATACAGTGGGAAGAATTGGATCCCAAAGTGGCGGGGCCAAGTGGCAGCACTCAACTATCAAAGGCAAAGTGGGCGTAGCTACTGTAATGGACAGCAGAGACAAAGCAGCAATCAGAATAATTTGACTCATGGAGAGCTCTGGCATTGGCTAATTAATCACAGTGTTCCTAGAAGTGAAATTAATAGGAAGCTTACTGCATTCCTACTTAAATTATACAAACAGAAAACCTCTAGGCTGCATGGACAAAAGACTAATTTGAATTATAAAAACAGAGAATCATGACCTCTCAATCAATTTCCAGACTGGAGCCAGTGTATGGAACCAGAACCACTTGAATGAAGGGGAGCCTGGGTCCCTTTAAGGAAAAACCCCACTACATTACCAACAATTTATGCAGTGAATCTTTCTCCTATCCTTCCCCTAGGAGACCTCCAGCCTTTTAACAGGGTAACTGCGCTGGGGAAAGGGAAATGATCAGACATTTTGGGGACTACTAGATACTGGCTCTGAGCTGATATTGATTCTAGGAGACCCAAAACATCATTGTGGTCCTCCAGTTAAAGTAGGGGCTTATGCAGGTCAGGTAATTCATGGAGTTTTAGCTCAGGTCCAACTTGCAGTGGGTCCCCTGACTCATTCTGTGGTCATTTCATTTCCCCAATGCCAGAATGCATAATTGGCATAGACATACTTGGCAGCTGGCAGAACCCCCACAATGGCTCCCTGAACTGGAAGGCTATTATGGTGAGAAAGGCCAAATGGAAGGCATTAGAGCTGCCTCTACCTAGAAAAATAGTAAATCAAAAACAATATTGCATCCTGGAGCAATTGCAGAGATTGCTCGCCACCACCAAGGACTTGAAAGACGGAGGGTTAGTGATTCCCACCACGACCCCATTCTACTCTCCCATTTGGCCTGTGCAGAAGAGAGATGGATCTTGGAGAATGACAGTAGATTATCATGAGCTTAACCAAGTCGTGACTCCAATTGCAGCAGATGTGGTTTCATTGCTTGAGCAAATTAACACATCTCCTGGTATCTGGTATGCAGCCACTGCCATGGCAAATGCCTTTTTCTCCATTTCTGTCCATAATGCCCACCAGAAGTAATTTGCCATCAGCTGGCAAGGACAGCAATATACCTTTACTGTCCTACCCCAGGGGTATATCAACTCTCCAGCTTTTGTGTCATAATCTTATTCAGAGAGATCTTAATCACTTTTCACTTCCATAAAATATCACAATGATCCATTACATTGATGACAGTATGCTGACTGGATCCACAGAGCAAGAAGTAGCAAACACACTGGACTTATTGGTGAGACATTTACGTGCCACAGGATGGGAAATAAATCTGACTGAAATTCAGTGATCTTCCACCTCAGTAAAATTTTTAGGGGTCCAGCAGTGTGGGGCCTGGTGAGACACTCCTTCTAAGGTGAAGGATGAGTTGCTGTATTTGGCCCCTCCTACAACAAAGAAAGAGGCAGAATGCCAAGTGGGCCTATTTGGATCTTGGAGATAACACATTCTTTGTTTGAGTGTGTTACTCTGGCCCATTTATCAAGTGACCTGAAAGGCTGCCAATTTTGAGTGGGGTCCAGAACAGGAGCAGGCTCTGCAACAGACCCAGGCTTCTGTGCAAGCTGCTCTGCCACTTGGACCATATGACCCAGCAGACCAATGGTGCTTGAAGTGTCAGTGGCAGATAGGGATGCTGTTTGGAGCCTCTGGCAGGTCCCTATAAGTGAAACACAAAAGAGGCCTCTAGGATTTTGGAGCAAGGCCCTGCCATCTTCTGCAGATAACTACTCTCCTTTTGAGAGACAGCTCTTGGCTTGTTACTGGGCTTTGGTGGAAACTGAACGTTTGACCATGGGTCACCAAGTTACCATGTGACCTGAACTGCCTATCATGAACTGGGTGCTTTCTGACCCATCTAGCCATAAAGTGGGTCATGCACAGCAGCATTTCATCATCAAATGGAAGTGGCATATACATGATCGCGCTCAAGCAGGTCCTGAAGGCACAAGTAAGTTACGTAAGGAAGTGGCTCAAATGCCCATGGTCTCCACTCGGGCCACCCTGCCTTCTCTCCCCCAGCCTGCTCTGATGGCCTCATGGGGAGTTCCCTATGATCAGCTGACAGAGGAAGAGAAGACTAGGGCCTGGTTCACAGATGGTTCTGCATGATGTGCAGACACCACTCGAAAGTGGACAGCTGCAGCACTACAGCCCCTTTCTAGGACATCCCTGAAGGACAGCAGTGAAGTGATATCTTCCCAGTGGGCAGAATTTTAAGCAGTGCACCTGGTTGTGCACTTTGGATGGAAGGAGAAATGGCCAGATGGGTAATTATATACCGATTCATGGGCTGTAGCCAATGGTTTGGCTGGATGGTCAGGGACTTGGAAGAAGTATGATTGGAAAATTGGTGACAAAGAAATCTGGGGAAGAAGTATGTGGATTGACCTGAGTGGTCAAAACCTGTGAAGATGTTTGTATCCCATGTGAGTGCTCATCAATGGGTGACCTCAGCAGAGGCGGCTTTTAATAATCAAGTGGATAGGATGACCCGTTCCATGGACACCACTCAGCCTCTTTCCCCAGTCACCCCCGTCATTGCCCAAAGGGCCCATGAACAAAGTGGCCATGATGGCAGGGATGTAGGTTACGCATGGGCTCAGCAACATGGACTTCTGCTCACCAAGGCTGACCTGGCTCCAGCCACTGCTGAGTGCCCAATTTGCCAGCAGCAGAGACCAACACTGAGCCCTCGATAAGGCACCATTCCTCGGGATGATGAGCCAGCTACCTGGTGGCAGATTGATTATATTGGATCTTTTTCATCATGAAAAGGGCAGAGGTTTGTCCTCACTGGAACAGACACTTACTCCGGATATGAGTTTGCCTATCCTGCATGCAATGCTTTTGCCAAGACTACCATCCATGGACTCATGGAATGCCTTATTCACCATCATGGTATTCCATACAGCATTGCCTCTGACCAAGGCACTCACTTTACAGCTAAAGAAGTGTGGCAGTGGGCTCATGCTCATGGAATTCACTGCTCTTACCATGTTCCCCATCATCCTAAAGCAGCTGGATTGACAAAACAGTGAAATGGCCTTTTGAAGTCACAATTAAAACGCCAACTAGGTAAAAATATTTGCAGGGCTGCAGCAAAGTTCTCCAGAAGGCCATGCATGCTCTGAATCAGCATCCACTATATGGTATTGTTTGTCCCATAGCTAGAATTCATGGGTCTAGGAATCAATGGGTGGAAGTGGCGCCACTCACCATCACCCCTAGTGATCCACTACCAAAATTTTTCTTTCCTGTTCCCACGACATTTCGTTCTGCTAGCCTAGACATCTTAGTTCTAGAGGGAGGAACGCTGCCACCTGGAGACACAATGATTCCGTGAAACTAGAACTTAAGATTGCCACCTGGACACTTTGGGCTCCCCCTACCTTTAAGTCAAGAGGCTAAGAAGGGAGTTACAGTTTTGGCTGGTGTGACTGACCCAGATTACTAAGATGAAATCAGTCTGCTACTCTACAACGAAAGTAAGGGAGAGTATGCATGGAATACAGGAGATCCATTAGGATGTCTCTTAGTATTACAATGTCCTGTGATTAAGGTCAACGGAAAACTACAACAGCCCAATCCAGGCAGGACTACAAATGGCCCAGACCTTCAGGAGTGAAGGTTTGGGTCACTGCACCAGGAGAAAAAAAAAAACAACAACAACCTGATGAGGTGCTTGCTGAAGGCAAAGGGAATATAGAATGGGTAGTACAAGAAGGTAGTCATCAATACCAGCTACAACCACATGACCAGCTGCAGAAACAAGGACTGTTGACTGTCATGAGTGTTTCCTCCTTGTTAAAAACATGTTTGTGCATGTATATACCTGTACTAAGAAAATATCTTTTTTTCCTTTATCATGTGACATAAGATTTATTGACTTCATATCAGCATGTAAGTATTGTTAACTTTATGTAATAGTATTTGGGTTGGGGGATTAGTGTGTTTCTGGTTGTAGGAAGGATAGTTGTATTATGTTAGGTGTAATTATGCCCTCATTATTGTCTTTATTTGTATGTATGGTCTCAGGAGATGTGTTCAAGTTGACAAGGGATGGACTGGCGATACAAAGTATTAATCCTGGGTGTGTCTGTGTGGGTGTTGCCAAAAGAGATTATCATTCCAGTCAGTGGGAAGGCAGACCCACCTTTAATCTGGTGGGCACGATCTAATCAGCTTCCAGCAAATACAAAGCAGGCAGAGAAACATGAAAAAGAGAGACAGGTCTAGTCTCGTAGCCTACATCTTTCTCCCGTACTGTATGCTTCCTGCCCTGGAACATCGGACCCGAAGTTCTTCAGTTTGGGGACTCGGACTGGCTCTCCTTGCTCTTCAGCTTGCAGACAGCCTATTGTGGGACCTTGTGATTGGTTGAATAAACTCCCTTTATATATATAATAGTCACATATACTAATGGGAGATATATAATATATATAAACTATGTATATATAATATATAATATATATACATATATACATGTAATATGTATATAAAAGATATATAATCTATATTAATATATACATATATGTATATAAAATATATATAATATGTATATATTATATATAAATATATACATAGTTTATATATATTATATATCTCCCATTAGTATATGTGGCTTATATATAAGATATATATATGTAAATATATCTCCCATTAGTTCTGTCCTCTAAGAGAACCCTAACACACTGGGAAAACATCCAGCACATCGTGCGCCCTCAAATACTCATTTTTGAACCTCTGGAACCCTATCAGATTTGCCTTTGAATTTCATTTTCATCTTGTTATTGGGAGTAATGAATAATCTCTTTAAGGCCCTTGGGCATGGTAGATGCTTAGTAAAGAGTTATTATCATTATTATTTGTCATTTCCATTATATTTTCAACCATTATCATTGGAATTAATAAAATTCAGAGACCCAATATTGTATTAGAGCTAAACTGAAACCCTATCCAGGCAAATTATAAAACACAAACCTCCAACCTGGAAATTATCTCCATCTCATAGATAATATAATCACAGCAAAGAACTAAAACTTTGATCCCCAAATGAAGAAAAATGCCTTCTGAGGGCGTGAACTTTATTTATCCTTTCTGGATTGGCCAAATTCATATCATGTAGATAATGTTAAAATAAAAAACATTCTTTTAGCTCTTTCTAGGGCTCCAAATAGATTCAGGGCTAATGCAGCATTCAAATTTGCTTCCTTACTTTTAGGAATGGCTTGAATAATGGAGAAATGGGATTTTTGTTCAACCAAGATTTCCTTCTGGCCCTACAGAGTTTAAAAAAATAGATTGCCTCAACACCAACATTCCCTGTAGTTACTCCATGAGGCAAGGTGGACCCAGACTCCACTGTGTGGACGGACCTCCCAGAAGGATCCTCCTGTCCCTGAAGGCCACTCTGCCTCCTGCTACAGGTCCCAGTGCTGATTGTGATACTTAACAAGGGCTTTCAGATGTCTGAAACAAGAGTATAGCATAGAGTTAAGAATGTGGCTTCTGGAGAGACAAATTCGGTTTCAAATTCAGTTCTGTGACCTTGGGTACGTTACTGAAACTTTCTAAGTCTCAGTTTCCTCTTTAAGAAAATGGAGATTATAAAACCTGCTTTATAAGGATTGTGAGAGAATCAGAATGAACTGTTAAATGTAAAGCTTTTGGCAGAGGGCCTGGCACATGGCAAGCCCCCAGTAGATGTTAGCTACTATTATTTACAGGATTGATGTCTCGTATTCAATCTGAGTCTTTTTCATGGGTGTTGAAGATGAAAGTAAGTCACAGATAGTTGAAATCAGTAGAGAATGCCTTTTGTGATATGACCCATTACAAGTTCTGTACCTTAAATAATGTAGCTAGCCAGTACAGGGTGGTCAAAGAGAGAAATTACAGTAAATTTTGTATTGAGGATGTATTTGATTCTTCTTGGGAAGGAAAGAGGGCCTTGCACATACATTCTGAACACTGAATCTGCACAGACTATTTTTAAAAACATTAGTTTCTTAGACATTTTTCTGGCACCTGACCCTTTGTGACTTTTAGATTTCTTTCTCCAACAATTTTCCAAAATTATGTTCCCGGTTCACACATTATCCAAAGCCAAACACTCTGTAGTGTGTGTTAGTGATCACAGACGGAGGGTCGTATGGGAGGAAGAGCTATAATAGTCTCCATAATGCATTAAGGAAACAATAAAGTATATCCCCTTGCAAGGATATAATGGAGCTTCCCGAGGCTCTTTTGCATAAGGAACTGTTCCTAAAAGCCCACATTATTCATCAGCAAGCAGTGCGGCCACACATCTCAGTAGGCCGGGCAACAGAACAAGGATCTTCGCCAGGAAAGAAATTCTTAATTTTGGCTTCACCACAAACTTTCTGGACGACCTTGAACAAGTCATGTAACTTTGTATCCTATTTTATTTATCTTACCTTAAGTAGTCATAGCTTCCCAGACCTAAAGGAACCTCAGGAAGTCATCAACCCATTCCTCTGGTGTCATGGAAAACTTTACTTCCAACCATTTTCAGAGAGGCAATGCTTCCTCTGTCTCCTTCTCTTCCTTTCTTCCCTTCTTTTTTCTTTCTCTTGTGTTATTAGATTGTTTTGGAGGGATGGAGTTTGATTGTGACAAGGATCTCAAACTTAATTCTTTCTAGGGCCAGGTAGGTGTAGGGAGTTGAGTCTAACACAGTAAGAAGCAGTAGTCATGTAGAAGGCTGGAGAGTGCATGAATTCCAAAAGGCATCCCAAAATGTTTTAGCTGTGCAGGCCAAACAGAACCTATCTGCTTTCAGAGTCCCTTTATGGCCCATGGCCAGTTTGCAACCTCTGAATATAAGTATAAAAACAGCACCTATAATGCTGGGCTAACGGGAATATATGGTAACTAGATGGTTAGATATACATTTTCAAATAGTATTGGCAAATACTCCATATGTGAAAAATCTATAAATTCAGTTTATTATGGTGTGAATCTCTGCTCAGAAGAAAACTTCTTTAGTGCTTTAAGAAGAATTACATTTCCAAAAATTCATTTTACACTCCTTTCTTTCAGAAGACCTACTTTAAAAGATAGTCAGCACCTTAGAGATCCCCTAGGTGATCCAAATTGACCCAGATAATTGCCAGGGGAACAAAATAAAACCAGAGTGCCTTGCTCCCAAATTCAGTGTATCCTAATCTGGCCATGTTAAATTTCTGGGGTGGTTTTACTGGCTCCCAGAGAAAATTAGATTGTCCTCCTCCTAATTTTCTTTTCCTTTTTTCCTTTTTCTTGTATGTTATTACTATTAATTAATACAGACAAAAATTATCTGGTGTACTTGGGTGATGTAAATGTACTAGTGTACAAAGAAGGGGATGGATACAAGTGATCTTTTGATTCTCCCTTATTTTCCTTCCTCTTTCAGGCGAGGGCAAATCCATCACACTGCAGGTGCAGTCTCATCCAACATCTCTGGGAAAAGCCCAAAGGCGCAGCTGGTCTCCAAGTCGAGCATAAAAGCTGGGGTCACAATTCATTCAGCTCCTAAGAGGAACTGGGCATGGATGGCACTTTAGCCCTTTCAGGAGGGTTGGCCAGGCATGGGAAGCAGGGTAGGCTGGACTGGATGGACTTAAGAGTTACAACAGAAAATGTAAAAAGCAAAAGAAAAATGAAAAGCCAAAAGTCCAGTGCCAGCTGGCACAAATCCAAACCTAGGAAGGTGGTCTTGGGACGGACGGGAAGGGTGTCTATGAAAGAGCCCTAGGGAATAACGTCGACCTCAGAGTCTAACTTGACTTCAACTGATCAAAAGCAAGCAGGCTAGCCTCCCTGTGAAATACACAGAAGCACAAACTGTGAAAGGTAGAGACGGCCTTACAGATCACCTGACACATCTACAATAACCTCTCATTTTGCAGAGGACACCTCAGAGAGGTGAGGTCACATATTTGGAGGCCAAGCTCCACTCTCCAAGCACCCTGTCCTGCACTCTAGATAAGAGAATCCCACACTGCTTTGCTTTGTCTAGGGTTAAATTCATCATCTTTACCATGAGGGCAGGGCCTACAATTCTTTGAATGACATTAGTCTTTAGTGCTCCATTAATCAATCATTTATCAGTAGCATAGGCAAACATCACTCAATTTAGGGATAGTTCAGTGGCTGGTTTTCTTTAATAACCTCCATTTTGACCTTTGCTTAGGTAGGTTGGGGGTTGTGTAGCAACTCAATCAGTTACACTGATGGCCAACTTATTCCAAAAAATTAGTCAGGTCAGCTGAACAATGTTCATTGATTTTTTTTTTAACATGGCAATAAATTGATCGTAATGTTGATCTGTGCTATATAAGCAGAGCCGAATTGCATGTATAATTTGTAAAATGCATAGGTTAAACTTCTCTTAATTGGTGATAGAACATGTGCCTTTAAAGTCTATGAGGGCATAGAAATTCAAATGAAAGAAATGTATAGATTTTTTAAATAATTAGGAGTTGGAGTTAGACATTCAAGATAGGAAAGCCCTCATGAATAATATGAATATAACTAACTCTACTAGTAAACTTACTTTAATAAAAGACTATGTACTAATCACTACACTGAGTGATTTATGTATATATGGTATGATCATCCCTATTCTTTACAATGAAGTCAACTCATTTGTCTCAAGTAAGCTAGTAAGTCATGGACATAGATGCTGTCTGGTTCTGAGTCCTATATGATTCTCAGGTTGTTTGAGCAGCAGCATGGTACAGGGGCTGGAGCACTGGACCAAGAGTTAAGGGACCTTATCTCTGGTCTTGACTCCAGCTCAGTGCATGTTAGCCATCTTTCCTGCCTCTAAATGATGAGGCTGGGCTGAAACTAGGGCTCCAGCTCCAAGGTATTGTGTATTTGATGCTTTGTTCAGGTTTCTACTCTTAAAAGATAGATACCCATGTAAGCAGCACTTCTTGATTGGGAGCAAAACACTTGCTCCTAGATTTTTAAGAGAAACTATGTTTAGCTTTAAAAAAGAAATTGAAAAGAAAGGCACAGTCTCAAGAGGCAGACAGAGCTGGGTCCACATCCTGGCACTACCTATGCCACCTGGTACAAATGACTCCACCTCTGTAGGCCCTGGCTTCCCCCTCTTTTTGATGGGCATAGTTATACCTACCTCATTTGGATGTTCTGAAGATTAAATGAGATAACATGTCTTGAGCAGTGGATCATAGCAGGATTTCAACAAATTTCCTTTGGCGTCAACTTAGACAATTAGAGTCAGGTGCTGAAAACCTAAGTTAATATCTACTCTTCCGATAAGAAAATTAATTTATTTCCTGAAAACAATCTCCTGAAAATTATCTGGAACTTTTCTTCTTTTTAAACTAGGCCTTCTTTGGTGTTTTGCTTTTTTTTTTTTTTTTTTTTTTTTTTTTAAAAAAAAAAACCAACATCCCCAGGAGCTAGGTACTATGATTGTCCCCTTTTTACACTGAGGAAATAGATGCATAGAGATATTAAGTAACGTGCTCAAGATAAACATCTAGAAAGTGGTGAAAGAAGGAATCAAATGGAATCGTCTTGGTTTCAAAGCCCGTGCTCTAAGTGCCACCTCTCACATGACACAAAATCATCCCAAAGAATCCCCAATTTTGAATCAAATGAATGAAGTATCAACAGTGTAGTCTAGCTGCCTGGCAGCATTTATAGCTCCTAAAGCCAACACCAATTTTTCCCAAATGATTTGAGCCCAGCCAATTACAGTGAAGACCCTGGGATAGTTCCTCTGTTCATTGAACAGCTTGGGTGCCACAGAAATATCCTCTATCCCTTAGGTAAGGATAGAGCAGATTTCTAGAATATTTGAAAAAGTTTAAAGCAAAGGCAGTTTTCATGGAATCTGAAGTAAGAATGAAGCAGGTCCTGAATTTGAAATTAATTTCACTATTATATACAGGTGCACAAGAGAGTGTTCTTCTCCCCCAGACAAAAGAGTGAGAAGGACTCAGGAAGGCCCAACTTGCAAACTCCCTAGTATCAAGTGGCTGCCTTCAAAATCCAACCCTTCTCTTCCCAGCTCATTTCCAGTATGTATTTGCAAAGGCCATGCCATTTTTGAAGGTAAGAAAAAAAGTCACACATTTATTTTAATAAGACAAAAGTTAATTAAATATTTGCATTCTAGTTATTAGGATTTCAGTTTTGCAGGTTAATGGTGAGCCTCTTTAAAGAATTCTCCTTTGTGATCTCTCTACACCAAGATAGGTTGAATGACACCTGAAGCATTTCCATATTCTTAATTGTCCGGAAAGAAGTGTTTCAAACAAGTTAAATCCTTCACCAAAGAAACACAAAAAATAAAACACGAGATAGGCATCTACCAAAACATTTATATATCCATCTCAGTCATTCGGGATGCAAAGATGTAAATAACAGTAAACTACAGGAATTAAACTGCGAGCTCAAGAAAGACAGAAAACACCCTTTCCAAATAATGAATTATTTTCTAACCTTGCAGACACCTCATTTTTTACATCTTAATGTTAATTGCAGGGTAGTTTTGGCTGAGTAGTAGTTGTAAGAGTAACAGTAGTTAGTACTTATTAAGCTCTTATTATGCAACATGCACTGCACTGAATCATTTACATAAATTATTTCATGGAATGCTCACAACCCTATGAGGTGAATGCCATCATGTTCCTATTTTTATGAGTGATGGAATGGAGACTCAGAAAAATAAAATGAACTACCCAAGGTCTTGGAACTAGTACAGCAGAGTGGTTGAGGTTCTTTGTGAATCCAGGCATCTGATGCCAGAACCCAAATCACATCGCTTTTCTATCCCAATCCGTCTAGGCAGGGAGAGTCCTTGCCAATATTTCAATACGCCAGCATGAGAGTGTGCGTCTCACGGAGTGAGGAACCCGTTTCCGTCTTGTTCACTGTGAGTCATTCCAGGGTCAGGCAATGAGTCTGACATCTACATAGTGGGCACTCAATAGATAAATCAAACAGCTGGCTGAATCAAATCGAATGTGCTTTCTAGGTACCCAAATATGACAACAGGTTTAGGCTTGCAAATACTCACAGCTCTGGTGGGTCTCTCCTACATTTGGTGCTTAAGAAAACCTTGCAATTTAGCACAAATCCATCCTACGGATTGTGATTGAGACAAACCTGCTCTGTGATCCATCCTTTTCTCTAGACTCTGATGAAATCTAGTGTCAATCAAAATGCAAAAGAGATCCAATAAAGTGATGCCAATTGAATCACACTGATTTAATTAAAAATACATTGAGTGTTTACTGTGTCACAGGGCCAGGAAGACCAGACCCTGCCCTGAAACAGCTTCTAATCTTAAGGGGAGTGAATAAGACAAGTACACAAGTTACTCTAAAAAAAAAAAAAAGAAAGAAAGAAAGAAAGAAAGAAAGAAAAAGAAAAGGTACATGTCAAAAGGGAGGACTAAAGAGACAGGTGGATCTCCGGGAGGGAGGAATGAGAGTTGCTAACTTGTGTTTGATCTATCAGCACTATCTAATGCAACTTCCTGCAATGACAGAAATATTCTGTCTGCACGGCCTAGCATGGTAGCTCCTGAGTGGCTACTGAGCAAGTGAAATGTAGCTGGTAGGAATGAGACATGGAGGTTTTATATTTTATTTCAATTGACTGGAATTACATTTAAATAGCCAGATGTAACCAGTGGCTACCACACTAGGCAGCACAGCCCTAGATCTCCAAACTTAGTTTTCATGAATCTGGAGATTGTTTTAAGGGAATGCACACTGTCATGCCTCATGGAGATTTTGATTTATTAAGTCTGGGATGGGGTCTGGGAATATCTGTGTATTTTTAAAAGCACCAGAGTCCTGTCATGCAGACCACATTTAAAAAGACTCCAGCCTTAGTCTAGCTCTGACCTACCACCACTCACAGGCTCAGAGGATCCAGCAGGCATGTCAGCAAAGACACAGGTAGCCATGGCTTTGCTCTAAGTCACACTGTTTCATTCTTCCAGTCACTCTTCAGAGTGTTCTCAGAGGTGACTCAAACTCTTTAAGTCCAAGGTTATGTTTTATTCATCTTGGTAGGTACTGCACTTAACACAGTGACTAGCCTGCAAGTGTTCAATGAAACAACCAGAGTACGTCACAAAGTATATTTAGACCTTTCTTCATTTATTGCACTTCTCTTGCTATACCTGAGAGAACAAAGGCTGTCTGAAACAGGTGTATGGACTCTTATAAAGTTCACGTAATTTGAATCCAGAAGGAAATACGTAAGAATTATTTTACCTAAACCCTTAGGATGGAAGCAAGCAAAGGTTTCCATCAGAATAGAGCTCCTCTTTTCAAGCATCAGAGTACACCATTGCTCTCCTTATTTACTGTGTTTGAATATAGTAACTGAAGAGCAGTTTACATAGAAAATAAACAAAAAATGTTCAGCCCTGTATGAAATATCATGACTCCCACCATATTCCCTAAAGAAAAGGCTGAATGAAACTTTTTAGAAATTAAGAGCTTTTGATGGCAAATTTGCTACACAGGGCCTAGTAGAATGCTAGCCTTAGAAGGGGTACTCGAAAATGACTGTTGAATAACAAATACGCCTTTTTAGGTGATACCTATTTGTTTTGTACTTTAGGCATTTTAGTTACTTCCTATTAAAAATATGTGTCATTTCTAGATCACATTCTTAGACAACGTAATTACAGAAGATATGAAGTAAAAGTAATTCTAAAAACTAGCAGGGCAAATTAATATTATTGTGAGAAAGGTAGAGATGGTTTTTGAGAACTCAGGAAATTATTTCTAGATTTTTCCAACAACAACAACAAAAAAAAAACGAGAATGGGAAAACAGGATCCCTGAGAAGGCAGCTCTTTAGAATATGAGAATGAGCATAGGCTTTGGAGTCAACAGATTTGAGATTAAAATCTAGCTCCACACATGATACTTTTCTAGTTTCCACATCTTCCTTTGAGAGTAGTGTCAGCATCCTTTCCTCATGTGGTTGTTAAAAAGATGAAATGAGTTAATATGTACAAAATGCCTACATCATTTACCATGAGTCCATCCCATGATCTGGGTCAAAGTGCTTGTTAGTTACGGATTGTGGATTCAAAAAAGATGTTGAAGTCCCAATCCCAAGGACCACAGAATGTGGCCCTTTTTTGGAAATAGGTTCATTGCAGATACAATTCGTTTAGATGAGGAGTACACTACTGGAGTAGGCTATAGGCTAGGCCCCTAATCCAATATGACTGGTGTCCTTTAAAGAAGAGGGAAAATGATGTGAAGACAGGGACACACAGCAAAAACACCACGTGACAATGAAGGCAGAGACTGGAGTTCCACAGCTGTAAACCAAGAAATGCCAAAATTTGCCAGCAAAGCCCCAGAAGCTAAGAGGCAAGGACTTATTCTCTTACAGGTTTCAGAGGGAACATGGCCCTGTTGACACCCTGATGCTTTCATCTTGGACTTCTAGCTTACAGAACTGTGAAATAATAAATTTCTATTTTTTTAAGCCACTCAGTTTGTGGTGCATGACCATGGCAACCCTAGTAAACCAAATAAGTGTAAGATTTTAAAGTAGTTAACATTGGGCTGAGCACAGTGGCTCACACCTGTAATCCCAGTGCTTTGGGAAGCTGAGGCAGAAGGACTGCTTGAGCCCAGGAGTTCAAGACCAGCCTACCAACATAGTGAGATCCCATCCCTACAAAAAATATAAAAATTAGCCAGGCGTGGTGGCATATGCCTGTAGTCCTAGCTACTTAGAAGGCCGAAGCAGGAGGGTTGCCAGGAGTTTAAGGCTGCAAGGGAGCTGTGATCACGCCACTGCACTCCAGCCTGGGTGAAAGAGTGGGACTCTTGTCTCAAAAAAAAAAAAAAAGTAAAGTAGTTAATTGAAATGTGTATTAACTACCATCTAAATTATTTTTATATGAATGCTTATTTTATCAAAGAGTTAGGGTCCTGACTTTCCTCACCCTACTTCTCCCTGTTGTACTCTTACTACACATAATTGATTATGAAAAGAGTTTGCTTTCTACTGTTGCCTGTATATCCTACAGATAGGGAGACAGAGGTACCTGTTCCTTAACTTTAAAAGCTGTGGTACGCTCCATAATCTTTGTAACTTCTTCTAGGATCCAGCAGGCTAGACTTCTTATTATTCATGAACTACCTTAGCTCTGTGCCAAAATCATTTTCCTCCCATGTTCTGAAAGTCACACACCAGATACAGTTTGAAGAATCTTGAGCCTTTAGTCTTTCACAGCCCTTTTAAACCCAAGATTCTTCCATAGGCAAAGAAAGTAGGATGAGGGAAACAATTTTTTTCTGTTTAAATCACTTGTAAGATCAAGAAAGTTTTGTTTTTCTTTTTAAGAAATGGACTATTTGCATAGCTGGAATCATAAAAGTGGCAATTTAACATAATTGAATTGAGAAACTGACAGAAGGCCCAGCACAGAACAAAACATCAACCAACAACTGGGCTGTTTTTATTGTTCCTTTTTAGTACCAGCAAGTGAAGTTATTAAAAACTACCATGAAATCAATTAATTTTAGTCTTTTACAGATTATTTTAATTCTCTTCCTGTAATATGTCTATATGAAATAATTGCTTTGTAATTAGCTGCATGATTAAATGTTAAATGCTAAATCTTTACTTTGGCAGGCTTAATATGCCTGGAAGGCCCACTTGCACGACTTCTGTTTAAGTATTTCACAGTACAACACTAGGTATCCTCACTTCAAACAGATTTCACCATGCCCTGTTAATCAATGTTGCATAAGGAACTGGTTGCTACAGTGGTTCCGGATTGTACATTCAACACTACACATACACCAGTGGAAAAAAGAGACCCGTCACTGTGGGTACTGAAAGTGCCAACATGTAGGCGGCTAATACCGAGCCATAGATTTTTGGATGCTGATCAAGTCAAGCAATTCCATTAGACTATATCAGATTTGCTTTTGCTCCCAGACTGAATTAAAGTTTAGTTTGTAATGGAGAGGATAATTCTCCTCATCAAGGAAATGGCTAACATTTTCACATTCATTTCAGAACATTTATTGCATTTTTCTCTGCTCATCTAGAGCTCTGTACTGTCTTTTGTTATATTTTTTAAACCAGTAGTAATCTGTACTAATTATCTGACATTTTAAGAACATTTTTATTAAAAAAAAAAAAACACTAATATCCAATGTCCTTAAGATGGGAGCCTTTAGCTCTGATCTAGTGATATTTCTCTAAAGAGCCTGACTGCTTAGGATTCGCTCATTAGAAGACGAAGTGCTGTTTAAACTTTAGACTGAGAAAATGTCAAGAACATATCCCTTCCACATTAAAATGTTCCTTTAAAATTTGAAGACAGATATACAGAAGTGTATATACATTCAACATAAAAGTTCCTGCTAGTCAAGGTTAAAGACAGCAGTGCTTGGGTGAATGACACAGTACTTGTCCTTTGACTTGATAGAACCCAACCACATTGAATGCCATCTTTTTTTAAAGAAACAAAGTAAAGCCATCTGTCCCTGAACTCTTAAAATAAACTTTGTTTCAAATTCCTTTTCTAAACTAATTTTTATGACTATTTCTAATAAAGACTTAAAGAACTAGACATTTTTAATCACTGCAAGAAAATGAAGTAGAGGTGTGCCTGCTTGTTGAAACCTTCCCTCTGAAGGCTTGGGGGTCACAGTGGGTCTCTAAGTAAGTGGCCAAAGACAGGGGTGGGGAACAGAATACAAAACAGAAACTGTGGAAGGTGCTTTACCTACATTCTTACAACACTGGGACAGAACATCGGTTTTCCAGCTTCTAGATGGCAGGTGGTGGGGCTTCTCAGTCTCCACAATCAGGTAGGCCAATTCCTGTAATAAATCTATCATATCTTATCTATCCTATCAATCAATCAATCAATCACCCATCCTATTCATTCTCTTTCTCTGGCGAATCATGACTAATTCAAGTAATGTCACAATTCCCACAGCTATAGGTGAACCAGCTGAGGTTAAAGCCAAGTTCGTTGCACAGGACCTTTCTGTGATACCACCTGCCTTAATTGTCTTATTGGACCCCAAGAGTACATTGCGGCCTTCTTTTAGACACGTAGAAGAAAACTAACTTGCAGAGTGAAACCTTCTAATGCTCAGGGAATTTGCAAATTTAATTTTCTGTTTGACTGAAGGTTTCCTAGAAAGCTTTTGTAGTTTCAAATTGTAATACCTATATTTTTGCCTTTAATAAGGGTGGTTATATGTTTTTTATTAAGACATAGTTTTCTTCAAGGCCCTAACAATGAACTCATATTGGAATTTTTTTTCTTAATCAAAAGCCCTGGTTAAATTATTTTCTTCCAGTCTTCCCTTTTCTTCTAAAAGTGGACTAAGGGTGGAGGGGATCTAGTTAATTAGGATTTCTGTTAATCAGGTTTTTTAATTGTTTTGGTAAATTAAAATCAGGTGAAAGTTATGTCCCTGAATTTGAAAGAGTTTCTTATTATAGCTTTTCCTTGATGCCAATGTGTTCCCCTATCTTAGTATGCATTTGAAACTAATGGTCCGATACTCAAAGTGCTCAGATCATCGATGACCTGGACACCATAAATCCACCAGTGCACATTAGTGGATGGTCCTTAATTACACAGCTTAGGCCTGTGTAATCATATGGTGCAAAGGAACAGCTGAGAACATTAAAATGCATTACAAATAATAGTGCATTCTATAATCTCTCTTCAACTAATATGTTTATTATTAAAAGTAAAAAGAAAAATTTTAGTTGAATATCCACAATGTCCTTCATAACCATTAAAATATAAAAGAATCCAGTGCTATTATAAGATCATCTTTATTGGTTTACCTCCTAGTTTTCTAATAGAAATTGTAGTTGGATTTTGAACTTTTAATATAGAAATGTTTTAAATGAAGCAAAATTAAAGTTGTCTCTTAGAAAGACTAAAGAAGGGTTATTTCTTAATAAAATAAATTTTAGAGTAAATTGCAGTGCAATCTTATATGTCTAGGATGAACACGTACCTTAAAAATTTCTGTAGAGGTTTTGATTTAAGGGGACATAATTTAAACTATAGAACATTCAAATGGTTATAATAGTGAGGAAATATATTTTAATGGTGGTTTATTATTACTTCAAATTACATTTAATTGAGGATAATGAAGACATAATTTGAAAACAAGACCAGAAAATGAGAATTATTTTATTGGAGAATTAAGCAACATTAAGTAGTATGCTTCAGCAACTTAGCATAAAATGTGAGCAAGTAGTTTATTTTCACTTCAGGGTTTTCAAGTCTCAAAAATCCAACTAGTACCTATGTTGGCACTCACCAAAAAATTCGGGGTACACAAATATTACCATCAACATGTGGCTAGTAAGTAGGTTTTTGTACCATTCCAAATGCCCACAGGAGTGATAGAAATGAATTAAAATAGTTTATTGAGCAACTCTTCTGTGTAAGGCACTGAGGGCAGTGGCAGGGGAGGTGGGGAGAGCTGTGGAGCATCCCAGATGGAGGGGGAGTTGTACACAAAGCGGTGGTATTCTGAGCCAGTTGTGAGCATTTCTTTCCAAATCTGAGTTCAGAGACATCACACTGGTAGCTTAAAATTGGTCATAAAAAGGAGGGCTTACCTTTTTAGAGAGCCAGTTGTTAAACATTTACAGGCATGCCACTAGTGTAAAGGTGCCAAGGCAGCAGACACCAATAGGGGACAAAATAGGAATGCTTTCATTTTGAATGGGATTTTGGTTATGCCACAGTAGCAATGGAAATCAAGACAGAAAGGTAGGATGGTTCCTAGATATGGAGGGCCTTTATGCTTCACTAAGGAGTTTTCTCTGATTTCTCATCCTTATCAGAGACTTAGAAGAAAACAGATGGTACATTAAAGAGGGAATGAATAAAGAAAGGTTTTAAAAAGGGAACATTTATAAGATGTCTTACTCCATTCCTGTCACTACAATAAAATACTTGAGACTGGGTAATTTATAAAGAATATAAATTTATTTTCTCACAGTTCTGGAGGCTGGGAAGTCCAAAATCAATGTATCAGGAGATGTGGTGTCTGGTGAGGCCTGTTCTCTACTTTGAAGATGCTGCCTTCTTTCTGTGTCTTCACATGGCAGAAGGGGGCAAAGACAAAACTGAAGCCGTGTCCTCACATCCTCACATGGCAGAGGAGATGGAAGGACAAAAGGAGACTAAAGAACTCCCTTCAATCTCTTTTATAAGAACATTAGTCCACTCATGAGGGCAGAGCCCTCATTACTTCATCACTTCCCCAAAGGCCCCACCTCTTAATACCATCACGTTGGGGTTTAAGTTCCAATATACAAATTTTAGAGGGATGCATACATTCAAACAATAGCATAAGGGATAGGCAAGGTTAAAGTCAACTCAAAAAGGATGGGCAAGCAACCCTGAGTGGGCTACCACAGGATGCAGAACACAACAAGAAGCAAGGGACCCATTTATGGGTCTAGTCCATAAACATCTGATTCCTGGGGTACAAAGCAAAGTGGAAAGGGGTAGCGGGTGGAACTGGAGGGACATCAAGAATATCCAGCACAATACTATAGCCAGGGGGGACCATTTAATGCCTCTTTACAGGGGAACCATGGGATCCCGTCTATAATTCTGAAAGATGAATCCACCAGCTGTATGTTAGACTAGAGAGGAGGCACACTACATAGGGGGAAACCGGTTAAGAAGTACTTTCAATAAGCTAACGGAGAGGTGATAAGGGCTGGAATTGGGGTGGTGTTCACAGGAACAAAGAAGAAGTGCCATATTTAAAAGACACTAGGGAACTATAACTAGAGAGGCATCTATTGGATACTGCAGTTGACTAGATGTGCAGACAGGGGAGGGAAGAGTTAAAAATAATTTCAAGGTTGAGCCTGAGTGATGTGATAACAGCAGTTCTCAAAACAAGATAAGGGCCAGCAATGGCAGGAGCTCATTTTGGAAGTGGGGTGAGTTTCCATTTGAATGATTAGAAGAGGGTAGGAAAAGACAGGCTGGAGTACTTCTCCTGCTTCCCTCCCTGCTGAGTCAATAGGCAGGGGTTTGGATCCTCTACAAAAGGAACATTCTCTCTCCTCTTGTACAGCCACAGTTCACTCTGCATCCCGGAAACCACTTCTTCCTCTTGCTGCTTCAGTGATGTTGTGATTTTCAGGGTGAAAATATGCAGCAGGCATTTGGAAACAAAGGACTGGAGTTTGGAAGTGACATTATGGTTGGAGAGAAATTTGGGAGTTTTTCTCATAATCTAGTAAGTAGAAGACTTAAGATCTCAAGGGACACAGAGAGAAAAGCAGGTTAGGAATAAAAGGGTGCAGGGGAGTCCAAGATTTACTGCCATAAAGCATGCAATAAAGGATAACTCAGCATCTTGCTGAAAAAATAACCAACTCTATCCCCACTATCTTCTTATGATAAGTATTTGGTAATAGTGTCTAAATTTACTTATAAGTCAATACAAAGATGGAACTAAAACAAATTGTTACAAGGGCAAAATGCTAACTCAGTGTTGAAATGGTCTAATATTACCACCCATAATTAAGATCAGGCAGAAAAGTACATCTCTCCACTGAGGACAAATCAATAACAACTAAGTGTTATGGTCATTAGAGCCCCAATGAAATTGCCATCTAAAGCTTGTGGAAGATCTTGTCCACTCACCATCAGTCACCTTTGTTCATGCGAACAGCAGCCAGATGTGGCTAAGTGCATTTTACACACACCAGCAGTCACCTCTGTTCATGTGAACAGCAGCCAGATGTGGCTAAGTGCATTTTACACAATGAGTTCATGAATGAGAATGATAGTGCATGCATGAAGCATTTGCATGCCACGCAAGAGAAATGTTTCAGCTATCACCAAACTACTATAAAAAATCTACATCTGTGGGCAACACAGGTGATGTGTTGTCAATTAGCAAGTGTCTTAATCAGAGGTTCACTACAATGAAAGGAAAATGTAGAACAGGGAAGAAAAAGGCAATGAAGAGCAGAAAATAAAACAAAGTAAGCTAATTTACTAGACACTATGTGCCATGTTCACATGCATTATATCTTCCCATTCTCACAAACTTGTGGTGCTACATCTTTCTTTTTTTTTTTTTAAACCAAGATTCAGAGAAGTTAATCAGCATGCTCAGAGCCACATAGAAATGGAGAAGAAACTTTCTTCCTGGCGTGCCCGACTTGGCATATGCCAGTCCACACATGTAAGACACTGGCATGCCACCCAACCTACCAAGACTCAATAGAATTGCTCACACAATTTCCCTCTCCACCAATTCAACCCTTCTGTTATGGTGACATATCTCTTCGGTATAGGATGCAGTCTCTTGGTTTGCTGAACTTTGTACAAGTTCTGCCTTCTCTGAACTCCAAGTGCACTTTGGAAGTAGGCAGAAAAGAAGGTCCCCTTTTATTCTATTCTAAGCCTCACTGGACTTCTCCCTGTTGATCAAGCATACCAAAGTCCTTCTCACCTCTGGGCTCTGGCTTACAAAGCTCTTCCCTCTCCATACCCTTTGCCTGGCTAACTCTCCCATGACCTTCAGATTTTGGCTTCAATAAACGTCACTTCTTTAGGGAGGTCTTCTCTTCGAAGGCTTTATGTTACATTCCCCTGGCCTCATGTACTTCTTCACTGGACTTAACACAGCCATCATTTTACACTTACTTGTGTGATAATTGGATTATTGCTTTTATCTCACATCAGACGGCAAGCTCCACATGGGAAAGGAGCACACATCATCTGTTTTGCTCACCACTGTACTCCCAGCTCACAGAAAAAGATCTGCACACAAGTGGGGCTGTCGATATCCGCCAAATGATTGCAGTGAATGTCATGTTCTAAGAACTGTACCAAGTGCTTTCCCATACATTCTCATAGCAGCCCTATGGGTAGACATTATTTCTCCTTTCTACAGATGAGTTTGGGGGCAATAAATTGAGTCTTTTAACCAATACTGAGCATAGCTATTACGTGACAGAGTTGAGATTCAAACCTGTCTGGTCTGAGCCCCTGTTTTTCTGCTTTGTTGCAGAATTCCTACAGATGATCACTTAATTATTTTGATTTGCTTCTATTCACTCTATCACCCCAATGAGTCTGGAAACTCGTCTGGACAGAAATAACACCATGTACATTTTCTTCAACCCTCATATCACCTTTCTAATAGCACTTGATACTCAACATGCATTTAATGAATACTTTTTGATTAATAACACTTCCTTGGCAATAGTATCACAAAAAGCATTCCCAAATGAGCTCAACTTTCTATAATAATCTCTCTAAAGCAGTAACATAGTAATATCTCTGAGTATAATACAGGTTTATGAACTACTCATTTTCTACCAAAATACAGATGAAATAACTTTGTAAAAATTATTTTAAAGAAGCAATATGGTAAAATGAAATAGACATATGATATGGAAATCCCTTTCCTCTTTCAATGACTGAATATTTGCTAAGTACATTTTCCACATGCCAAATGCTTTCATAGGTGCCAGGGACCTAAGACTCAGTCACAGTCTTTTCCCTTAAGGAGCTGCTTGGTGGTGGTGGTATTACAGGATGTAAATAAAGATAACACATGCTAGACTTGAGTGAGGACAAGGAGATGTGGGAAAATCAAGGACAGTGTGACTAACTCCGTCTGGAGGAAAACCAGAGTTAAGAGTATTGTTCCTACGCATACTTCTTACTAGCTGTAAGATACTGGGAAGATCCTTGTCTCGGGTTTTTTTTCCCACATCTTTAAAATGGGGATAATACATAACTCCCAGAGTTGGTATGTGTTCCTCTCAGCACACTTAGAAAACTCTATTTATTGGCTTGCAAGGGTAGCCAGGTGGCCAGCTGTGCAGTACTGGCTTTCCCCCAGAGCTAAGAGTCTGGATATCTACAATTACCTGTAAATGTGATCACAGCACTTGGGAAGCACTGATGATGCGGATTAAACAAGACAATGAATATGAAGTTCTCTACAAATAATTACTATTTCCATCTCACAAAGAATTCAAAGAAAATCAAGTTAATGGTATCCTCAACTCTTCCCTTCATGTACAAGTGAAAATCAGCTAGCTGAAACATGGGAGGTGCTAGGGAGGCCAACTCATAGCAACCGGCCTCTGTGGATTCACCAGGGATCTCCCTAAGGGTCACACCTGATTTGGCTTGCCTGGTGACTCACTCTCTTTTTTTCTTTCTTTCCTTTTTTTTAAGAGACAACATCTTGCTTTGTCACTCTGGCTAGAGTGCAGTGGTGTGATCAGGAATCACTGCAGCCTGGACCTCCTGGGTTCAGGTGATCCTCCTGCCTCAGCCTCCCAAGTAACTGGGACTACAGGTGTGCACCACCATGCCCAGCATGCCTGGTGACTTTCTCTTGCTTCCAGAAAGATTTGTGGCTAAATTGCACTGTTCTAATCTGGTCCTAACCAGGAGCCTTGTGGTTTGGTCAAGATACAAGGTAATGATGATACTAAGAATTAACAATAACAATGGTAGCTGCATTGTCTATGGACCATTTACAAGATGCTCAGCATTGTTCTCAGAGTTTTACATGGCCCAACAACCTTAATGTTACAATGGATGCAGAGAGATGAAGCTTTTGGGTTTGTTACAATGTCTTAAATTCAGCTCTTCTTGGTGGAATGATAGCTCTGAATCTAACACATTCTCTTTATTTGGAAAATGTGATTCCATGAATTACCAGTTAGGGGCATTATAATATTTTCAGATAGAAAAGAGAGAGTGGGATACAGAAGAGGATCTAGAAACAAACAATAAAAGGCTCTAATGTATTCACCTGTTTGCCAGTTCTTTCAAGGCACATCAGCAGAATCCAGATTTCTCATGTCTGGACAAATATAAAGCAATCTAGGGGTCTACCACGAAAGGTGACAGCCATGTGAACTACTGGCTTCATAAAATACCTAGTCTGAGTCTTCTTGTCCCTTAAAATCTCTCTGCTTGCCTCAGAATTAGCATCCTCAGAATGCAGACCTTGTAGCAGCAGAAATATCAGATGTGAACATAAATACTTCTACTCATTGCTACTATATGCTAAGTATGTACCTTGGAACAGGAACTGTTCTAAAGACTTTATATGCATGTTCTCACTGAATGATTCCAACGATTCTAAAAGGCAGGCTCTATTATTATCCCATTTTGCAGATTTAGATACTGAGGTTCCATGAAATCACTCTAGATCACACAGCTGAGAAGCAGTTCTGAAACTAATTCTTCCCAAATCTAGGACATGCCTTGTTACCCACTCCTTCCCCTGCCTTGGGCTGCATGTCCTGTAATACGATGGCAATGACTGACACATTGCTCTGATGCTTCACTTGCCTGTCAGAAGGACACCTTAAAGCAAAACAATCTTTAGAAGTGAATCTCAAGTAGTAGTTTTTAATACTGCTAGCAGTTTGAAGCTCATAAAAATCATTCAGTACTTTTCATGGCTGGGCATGGTGGCTCACACCTGTAATCCCAGCACTTTGGGAGGCCGAGGCAGGTGGATATCTTGAGGTCAGGAGTTCGAGACCAGTCTGGCTAACATGGTGAAACCCTGTCTCTACTAAAAATACAAAAATTAGCTGGGCATGGTGGCAGGCATCTGTGATCCCAGCTATTCAGGACGCTGAGGCACAAGAATTGCTTGAACCCCGGAGGCAGAGGCTGCAGTGAGCCAAGATCGTGCCACTGCACTCCAGCCTGGGCAACAGAAACAAGGCTCCATCTTAAAGAAAAAAAAAAATCATTCAATACTATTCATTAGATTCAGCAACCTACTTATTTCTGCAAATATCGGCAGTAATTTTTTCAAAATTAATCACTTTACCTGTCTTTTCCCTATGTAACAAAAGATGCTTTTCAATTTTTAGACACCTTCTGAATTTAGACAATGATGATATAACTTAATAGGCAGTGAGATGGTAATGGTTAGGAGAATGCAATCTGTATGTATTCTCATCCCTTTAAAATGATTTAAAGAGGGTTTATAAATATGTTGTTAATAATAATTTTAAAAGATAATTCAATGATTGGTTAAATAAAAATACCAAACTAGATTTCAAAATTAAAAGTAGTAAAAAAAAAAAAAAAAGGTGATTTATTTTACATAGACTTTAATATGGAATTATGTAATTTTTTGAGCGGAATGGGCTGAAAGCTAACGTAGTCCAGTCCTCTTGTTTTATCGCTGCAATTAAAGAGGAAGAAACATAGCCAAGCACTTTAACAGTACAGGTTTCGAGTCAGACAGACTCAAGTTCAACCCCTGCTTCTCCACTGACCAGCTCTTCCCCTATCATTCACAAGTCACAGAGGCAGTTCTTGAAAATGCCCTGCCTGGGAAGCAGGAATGCCATAAACTGAGAATTCAAATAAAGGACTCTCTCCTCTAAAACAGATGTGTATCCATTCATTCATTCATCCACTTGACAAATATTTATTACATACACACTAGTTGTTTGACCTTGGGCAAGTTACATAGTTGCAGTCTGCCTTGGTTTCCTGAGCTATAAAGTGGGTGTCTGTCTACATTACAGAGTTGTTGCAAGGATTAAAGGAGTTAATGCACATAAGGTGTTGGTGGTGGGTCTTAACACGTTGAAAAGGCACAGTGTAGGATATCATTATTCTACTGCTACTGCTATATGCTACGTTAGGAAAAATGGTGGTCACTAAAGCATCTCATTTGCATAGAACTAACCTCTCACTCCAGAGATCAATCCTGGTAGTGAAGCCATTTGGGAACTTGTTCGCCGGGACTCCAATTTGACAGTGTGAATGAATGCATGAAGAGAAAAATATCCCACCAGCATTTGCCCACTATTTTGTGTTTTGCCTTCAGATGGCTTTGAAGTGGCCTACGTTTTTCACATGGCCTTCCCGTGAGAAAGGATGAGTTTCTTGAGTATGTGAGGAAGCTGGCTATGTCCCTGTGGAACACAGCAAAGCTAACTGGTCCTTTGGGGGTTAGGCCTTACATGTAGTCCTCACTGCATGGAACCACAGTCAGTTGGAATAACCACCTAGAGAAAGCCAGTCATTGCTACTGCACTGTCCTTATGGTTCTCTGACGGTCCAAAGAGTTCATGTAGATTCCACATGTGTCCTGGAAACGCTCAGGATATGGCTGAAGTCCTACCTAACTCTCACTCCTGATCCTGGAAACCACAGAGAATGAAAAGAACCTTGAGTAGTCGCGTGGCTTCTCAGTCTTTCTTCTTATAGGAAACCTTACACTCGTCAACCCAGAGAAACCAGAAATGAGACATTGAGGGAAAGTTCTCTCCAAAACTCGTTCTGATGTGCAAGTCTTACTAAACAAACAACAAACAAACATAAGCTTGTATGAAATCTGTCTCCCCTGCTCTATATGTGTGATATTTGTGCATATCTGCATACACTAGTCATTATTCTCTGAAAGTTAAAATGTTCCTATCAAAGAAAAAACAAAAATCAACAAAAAATCATCAAAAAATGTCCATTCTTCCCACATGTTCTGGGTTGTCCTATTTTCTATCTCGTTTTCTAACTCTAGCTGCACTCTCCTATGAACCTTTCTTCCCAGATTGTCACAAGTATTTTTTAAGTGGCTAAGGTCAGCTTAAGATAAGCCATTAGGGAGGGGGTGTGGTTAATCCTTAGGTGGAGGGGAAACCCAGTTGAAGTTTCCCTGCATGATACTTTTTAATTGATGTGTCGCAGGTCCTTGCTTTTTTCGGTAACCCAAGAGCTAGCATGCTGAGTCACCGTCATCTTGTTACCGGTTAGGACTCCACAGTTTAGGAAGCAGCTACCATCTGAGTGGAAGACACTAGGTCTGAGAGAGGCAGGAGTCTCATGTCTTATCCCACCTCCAGTCTTCTCCTAGATGCGTGACCCCAGACAAATTCAACTTGTGCTAGGAAGAGGAGCCTCACAAGACCACTTCTTTTACAGATGAACTTCATTGAGTGACTTGTCCACAGTCACAATGAACCTTTCCATGACTGTGATCTCTCAGTTATTGGGGAAAAGGAGAAAGAACAATCACATTTGGTATCTCAGGATGTTACAGGTCAAATGAGATACATATTTAAGGATCTGGCAAAGTTTAAAGCTCTAAAATATGAGGCAGTGACAGCTTTGTCAACTCAGCTGCATCTTCTCTTCATGCGGCGTGTGCTGTCCTACGTTTATTGCTATCGACTTTCTGTTTCCAGCCTCCTCTCCTGTTTACTCAAGACACACTGAATTCTGATCAAGTCCTACAAGAAATTAACTCCATCTTCAGTTTAAAGTTCTCGACAAACTTAAGGAGTCTACCCTCTCTCAAGCAACCATCCAACATACTTATGTTCAATGAGGCTAGATCGAAAATCGTCTCCCGCTGAGCACTTGTGTGGCAGGTAAAAGCCCGTTCTGTGAATTAACCAGTATGTTTCATAAAGCCTCTGCTGGCAGCTGACATCTGAATTCAGGCTGCTGCTTTTGTACTTCTGTAGCCTACACTCTCACCATCATAGCACACTATGCTGCACTTGTCAGTCTCCTTTCTGTAACCCCGACTAGACTGAAGCTCACTGAGGGCAGAGGCAGGATCCTTGGCACTGCTGACATTTGGACCAGATAATTCTTCATTGTGGGGCTGTCCTGTGCTGTGCATTTTGTTGAGCAGCATCCCTGGCTTCTACCCATTAGATGCCAGTATACCACCCTCATTTCTACCCTCACTTGTGACAGCAGCTGACAAAAAAAGGTCTCCAAATATTGCCAAATGTCCCCTCAGAGGCAAAAATCACCCTTGGTTGAAATCCTCTGTGCAGAATGCCTTTTTCATGCAGAGCACTCAAGAAATACTTGTAGGAGAATGCATAGGTTGATGGAAACAAAATGCTCCAATGTACAAGCTGCAGAAAAATCAAGCTAACTTATTTTAGTTTTATTGCTTTCTGTAACGCCTGGCATACAGCAGGTGCTCAACATATACTTGTGGGGTGAACAAATGTTTAATGATTGTAAATGGCTTCCTGTACCCCTGGTAAAATTTTTCCCCTCAGGTGGGCCCAGGTGAGGTGGTGAGCAACTGTCAATGCCAGGGAGAGAACAACAAAATCTCTTAGCTATGGAATTAGAGACTATAAACATCTTACCTTGCAGAAAGGTAGGGGCTGTGCCCAGACCATTAGCTCTCCATATAATTCTAGCTCTTGGGACAGAAATCAAATTATTTGCACTGGTAATATTTAAATCATCTACCAGTGTTCCTGGATCCTTTAATGCACAACTCTGATAGGGCCGTGAAGCACCAGGAGGGTTGCAGGACATCCAGAAGGTCAGACATTGAGTCATTAGTGTCACTGCTGGGAATTGAGCCTGCGCCTTCCTGATTCTCTGTACAGTACTTGATTACACTGATTATTATGGATGCAAATTAAGACTTATCACTATTGTGAAATAACAATGCAGGTTAATGATATTCTTTATTGCCATGCTAACATTTTTTTTCTAGAGGGGAAAATTATAGGCATGAAACCAATTAAGCCACCTTTCTTTCTTTTAAAGCTTTTTTAGTTTTTCTAAAGGATGATTCTTTCTGTGGCTCACTGCTTAATAGTGCAAACTCATTTTTTGTTTCCTAGGTCTTACTGAGATAGATGCTAATATTGGTACTGCCCACTGTCCCCCTACAAATTGAAAATGACTAGGCTAATACATTATCTCACAAAGGGCAGTCATAAATAGGAAGAGCAAATATTTTGAAATGAATATTCAACGGACATTCTCCTGAAGAGGTTAGGCATTGCTGGAAATGCCTCCCTTGAAAATCTTTGTTTACAAGATTGCCCTTTCCTGGACACCACTGTAGGATGGCTCTCTTCCCTGGATTGAAATGGTGGCTCCAGAATACAATGGCAGACTAATTTATGTGTTCCCCGAACTTAAATAGTTTTCCTTTACTCCCAGGTCTACAAAATATCTGCCACAGAAACCTTTCACATAGAAGGATGTCATGTCATATGTATATTGTTAATGTAACCATGGTAACCAAAAATGCCACCAGTGTGTCTGTTTCATACACAAATGAGGGGACAGCTGTGGAGTCCACATGTCTGCCAGTGGTATAATAGATGTGAGCTAGGACAGCCTGGGTTGGAAAATTACAACTCATTTATATTAATCAGAGCTTTCAAATAACACTCCAACCTCTGAGCAATAAAGAGTATAAATGGAAGGCAATAAGCCACTCTAAAAGCAGTTTTCACTCCACAGATTTTAAAACTAAGTGTCTTAAGCTGATACAGCAGCATCTTTAGAGGGTACTCTGAAGTAAGAGTGGACAGAACCTTGGGAATGTATTATTCCAAGTCCACCCTTAGCTTCTTCGCATCTCAGTTCATTAGGTAAAATGGTTCCATATAAGTTATGTGTTTATGTTAATTGTGGTACTGGAGGTATGGCTTACATAAACCTTTTAGTAATCTCACTGATTATGGCAGTTAGTCCTTCCAGCCTTATTCTCCCAACTTGATTATGTTATACATGACAAAATTGAAGGTTGGTATGGAGTTAAGCAACTGATCCAAGATCATCCAGCTATGACTGGATAATAGCTTGCTAACCAATCAATCAACTGATAAAATTGTTAATAACTCCCGACATTTGCCTAGAGCTTTGAAAACATTCAAAAAGTAAAACACACAATAGTAGTAAAGCTTGCATATTGTTTCTTTTAAAAAACTGTAACATAAAATGGTATGTATTTCAATTATTGGATAATACGCTTAACAGTTCTACAGGGTGCCCATAAAGTCTGGAAACATTTATCATTTTATCATGGATTATAATGCAATGTCAATAAACCATTTATCATGCATTTATCTATATTTGAAAACTTGGGAGGCTACATTCTGTAATAGATCTGTAAAGCAGGTGAATGCTAATATGCTAAAACAAGAAATTAAAAAGCAAACTTCACCTAAAAAGACTTGAGAACAAATGGATCCCTTGGTCACTAAAGTATTGAATTTTACAGATAGGGTTTAACTTTTATCTCTATTCTGTACTTTGAGCCAAAACAAGAGAGAATAAATGTTTTTCTGACTTCATCTATATAATTTCATCCTGAATTAAATATTAATCAAAGCTCTATTCATGAGTTAAAGATACTTTCATTGTTCCAGAAACATACGACTCTAAATGATCATATGATTCTAAAATGGAATTTGCTTTATCTCTAGATTGGCTTAACCCAAAATAGATGTTCAGCATAATTTTTAAAAATTAAATACAATATTTGAATAACCTGACATTAGTGCTGAAATGAATCATTCAGAGAACTATTATTTTGTAACTTAAAAATAAATTTTAAGTAAGCATTATGCAAGTCTTGTAAAAATGGCATCTGCATCCTATAATTTACCATATTTTATTTATGACTTATGGCCTACTTATGGTGGTATAAAAAGCCCACCATTCTGATTATTTATCATCATTATTTATATTCCACTGGCTTGGGAAGTAGCAATATAACTCTGTAGAGACCGATTTTCTTTAGTACCTAGTATATTCCCGTGAGTGTCACTGCTTTAGAATATGTGGTAATGGCTCTAGCAGTTTAGGTCAAGAAGGTGGCCTTAGCACAGACTTAACTAGTGAGAGATCAGTGGTTGAGTTTTTCCTTGCTTTCCCAGAATTTCAGACATTAACCAGAGCTAGCTGAGGTTATTTCTTTAGAACCACAGTCTGCAGTTGGATCCGGTCTTGAGATCTTTTATTTAGCAGAATGATCCTTTTCTAATAATTAAACACTTTATTACTTTTATTTACCAAGGAATGAGTTCTAATCTTTCCTTTCATTAGACTTGCAGAATAAAGATTACACAGGCAGGTTAACTGCCAAAGATAAGGTTTCACAAATGTGAGCGTCGTTTTTAAGTTACCAGGTTTCAAAAATACCTTGATAACTTTACAACAAAATGGTTTATAGTCTAGAAATGTCAAGTTTATTTTAAGTTACCCTTCAACTCTATCAGGAAGACAGAATCCCAGGCGTGAAGAGCCAAATTAAGAGTTTATTATGATGATTTGTTACTTTCTGACTTCTATATAGCTCTAAGACAGAAAATGCAAACTTGGCTATAACATTTTCTTACTGAAAATGGATTCAATTCATTTTTCCCCTCCTGGGAAAATATGGCCTTATGTATAAAAGGCATTGAACCTGCAAAAATAACTTAAGGGAACATGTAAAATAGCAGACTAACATCTGTTGTCCACCCCTCCCCCCAGACACTGGGCCCTCCAAAACAATGTTGTCTTTTTTTTTCTGGTGGGGGGTGGGGGGTGCTGTATTTTAATGTCCCTTTCAGTGAATATATAGGATACAGGGGCAAATGCTGTTCCATGAATAGGTTCTTTTTCCCTTCAACAGTGTTTGAGGTTGACAAAAGAAGAGGCCACTGGGGCTGGTTAGTCGTAGGTATTAATGAAATCGCCTGCCTCACGTGCGGCCCACACTGCCTGCCTTTTGTTCAGCTGTCGCACAATGCCAAGAGGTGAACAGTGCAGTGTGGTCACTCAGCTAATGTTAGACACAGCAGAAAGGCCCTTGCCCCACAGTCTATTGCACGACTGCCTCCCCGTTCACTGTTCTGTGACCTGAAAACCATTAGGGTAACTAGGGATGGGACAGTTGCATCACCTCCAGTTCTACAAGTTTGGTGCCTTAAGAACAGAAATGACTTTGACCAGACAGTGGACATTCTCAGGAGATCTTCATGTCGGTCAACGACAACGATCTTCTACTATAATGAATAGCTCTGAAGATGAGTACCAAATTTGAGCAAGAGTCAAATTATTAAAAGAAAACTCGAAAAGTTGAGGGGTGAATTCAGAAATCACTTCAAGCCGCCGGAAGTGGGTTAAAGTTACTGTCTGCTTCACACAAACCTTTTCCTAACTAGCACAGAATATCCAGCTTGAATACTGCACGAATGTATACAGCCAGGTAAAGAGCAAGCAGCACTTTGAGCTTTCAATACAATAGCACTTAAAGAATTTGTCTCTTGAATAAAGGTGTCAGCAAGCCATGGAATTTCCAAACAGAAAAACTCACACTGCGTCTTTATTCTATTTTCTTAAGGTCTATTGTTAACTGAAGACTCCTTGTCTTTTCAAATTCCTTCATGTGAATGGATGAGGCCAGACATCTGCCAGGATCCGCTCACATTTGCATGCAAATCAGAGACTTCGGGACACATATGGCCCTGGAGCCAATAACACTTTTACTCTAGATTTATACTGATTAAAGTGCCTTCCTGAACTTTCCACTCCTCCAGCCCTAGCTTTTAAAAATGAAATAATGAGCCTATTCCACTAATATTATTTAGACTGTCATGGCAAAACAAAACAAAACATGTTGTCTTTTATCCTCCACGCAAAAGCCCAAGTCGGCAGTACCTGTTCCCTCAGCCAATTAGAATTCCACTTTTCCTTTACTAATTTAGGTTTGGGAATGAAAATATTTACAGTGGGATGGGATTTATACTCTTAGCCTTTGCCTGTGAGGTTCAAGTGCTTCAAAACCATTTGTACACCGGCCAGTCATTCCCTCACGGCCAGGCTCTGTTCTTGGCGTTGGGGCTACAGCGGTGAACACGGCAAGCGAGGTCCCTTCGGGATCTGGCATCCGGGCCGAATCGCCTGGTCCGCGTTTCCGCGCGGGCTCCCCTGGAACCGTCCCGGGACGAGCGGCCCTCCCGCTGCTGGACTTTTCCCCCCAACCCCAGCCTGCCAGGCAGGGACTCCCTGGGCAGGAGGCGGGCGCCGCGGGAGGCGGGGAAGCGCCGAGTCGGCGGCTGCCCACACCCCTCTCCACGCAGCACAAAGGACACTCGCTGGCAAACTTTCCTCGCTTCTGACCCCGGCCGAGCCGGGAACTCAGCGCCGGCTCTGTTCCTGGCGGGGATGAGGCTTCCCTAACATTTTAGGCTCTCTGGCAAGCGTCCTTAGGGTGCCACTCCTTCTGGGCTCAAGGCTCACAGGCTGAGGTCTGTCCCTGCGTGGACCGCGGAGAGTTGGGTAGATTCTTCCCAAGGCTCTGACTTCAATACTTTCAATGCCTTGTCAATTATGCCTCTTGCCCCTTTCTCTTACCAAGGCCACCGCCAAGACACCCTTTTTCTTTTCTCTCCCCATAACCCGTCACTTTCCTTTCCCTCCTCTTGGCCCTCTTTCCAACTCCCTGGGCACCCTTTCCGCGCTGTTCTCCAGCCCCAGCTGCCTTCCCCAGTTCACATCCCGGCAGCCCTCCTCCCTCCCAGTCCCCGGGCACCACCCTCCCCTGGTCGGCCCCTGAAATCCATCGGGCTCGGCTCCAGTCACTGCCTTTTTCCTATTTCTCTCTGGCCTGCCTTCCCAACTAGCGCTCTCCCACACCTTTGTTTTTTGGTAAGGGGGACAGAGGGAAACGGGGCACTATATTCCCGTTTCCCGACTTCGTCATTTTCCCCAGCTCCATGAGCCGCGCCCCCTCGTCCCCCTTAGGCCCGCGATCTTATCCCGAGGTTCTCCAGACCCTGCAGAGTCTCCCACGCCACCAAGTTTGCCTCTACTTCCCCACAGTGCCTCCCACACCTCCCCCGCGGCGCGGCCGGCCAGGGCACTTACCCCGAGGCCCAGCTGGTGGGGGTGTTGGGGTGCGCACGGACCCGGCACCCGCGGCAGCAGCAGCAGGAGGAGGAGAAAGACGAGGAGGAGGACCGGCTGAGCGGCGCCTCCTTCCCAGTCCGCAGCGCGCACTGGCTCCTTGGGGGACCCCCGGCAGAGCACCAAGACTGGAGACGAGGCGGCGACACAAGCAACAGCTGCTGCACGAGGCTGGGCTCAATCGGCTCTTGGAGGCCGGGGCAGGGGGAGGCAGGATTGGGAAGGAGGGTCGGAGAAGTGGGGTGCAGAGGGCGGGGCAGCGAGCTGCCAGGTCCTGAGGAAGGCGCCCCAGGCGCCTAGGGATGCCGCCGCGCCGTGGCCGCCGCCCGAGCTGACGCCGCCGGCCCCTCTCCCTGCCCGGCGGGCGCTTGCAGCCGCGGGCGCACGGGCCTCGCCTAGTTCCGCCGCTAGCTGCCTGCGCCTTCGGTGCGCCCCGCTTTGTGCTCCCAGCAGCCGGCGTGCACCTGGTGTAAGCAAAGGCGGTCAGCTGATGGGCCGCGCGCGGATTGGCTGCTCCGCCGTCTCCTCCCCTCCCGCCCGACCCCCTTCCCGGCCTCCCCCTCCCGCCCCCGCCCCCGCCCTCGGCTCAGCCCCTTGCTGGGCACCATCTGTAGACCGCCCAACAAAGGCGCAGCGCGGCGGGCCTCGGGTGGCCGGGCCGCGCTGCGCCGCCGCGGTCGTCGCTGCAGGGAACAGCCGGCCGCCGCTTTTTGTCTAGGGGACAGCAGGCTGCGGCTGGGTAGAGAGGCGAGGCGCACTGCCGTTTCTTAGCAAAAGATAGACCAAAAGAAAAAAAGCGTCCGTGCTAGGAGGCCAGCTAGGCACAATGGGGCCACATCTCTTTGCAAGGTAGAACTCGGGCTCGGGAGCTGAGAATCAGACACAGTTCGGCCTGGGGTTGTGAGAGCGAAGTTTCCGGGTGAAATCCGACCCTGCGTCTTAAAATACAGGGCGCGTCCTCGGGCTGTGTGTGCGCGCCCGGGGGCGTCCTCCGCGGAGCTGGCCCGGGCCAGTGTCCTTGCCGCGGGAAGGAGGATTCGGACGCTTAACTCGGTGGAGAAGCCGCTTCCCATTTGAGGAGGCTTTCCGAAAACGTTTCTGAAACTTTGAAATTACAGCTTTCTGATTTGTTAGGTGTGGAAGTTGTGTTTAAATAGGCGGCGGAGGACTGAGAACGCAGTCTTATGTGGAGGGTGTCTCAGAGAAAGGGGAGGAGAGTGGGGAGGGAATGGGTCTTCGTAAACTGCCCGTGAACCTGCGTCTCAACTTCAAAGTCGCCAGCCCCGGAACAGGGCTCCAGAGAAGCCTTGGCATCCTTTATTGGGGGAATCGGCTTTAAGCGAAAGCATCATTAGCCCGTCAGTACTGAACAACTTCTGGCAAAGGAACGTGGTGACATTTCGTCATGATGTCTAAGCTTAGAACTTCTGGAGAATTTAGAAGGATACATTATTAGAGAATCATCTTTTGGATTCTTCAAAGCCACAGGATAAATTCAATGTCAGTAATCATGTTCTTGATCCCTATAAAATTTCTTGGTGTCTGGCGTAGTCTCTGATAAATGTTTGATGTCTTTGTGTGTCTTAATACTTTGTTATCCTGAAACTGTGTCATGTAGACATAAATGGTCACAATTTGTCTTAAAAGGCTTTAGGAAAAGATGATGTTAGCACTTGGGCTGGAAGGTCGTGCAGAGAAGGGGAAGAAAAAGGCCCACTGCTGTCTACAAATGAATAGGAAGATTTAAGATCTTTCAAAGCAAGTGGAGTCTAGACCCTTACCCAAATTTTGTAACATGATTTGGTCTCTTCCCCCCTTTTCATGCAGATTATCCATGGAGTTAGCATGCAGATAGCATGGAGTTATCTGATAGAAGGTGGCCTCTGGTGGAAGTACAGAAATTGAATGGTCAGGGAAAGATAGAATGCAGGTTTCTTTGGTAGTCTGTGTTAGGTTTCCGGCCTGACTTCCTGGGAGTGGAAGAGAGATGAAGTTGTGCCCTTCGAGGAGGAGCTTTACAGAGGTAGGTCTTGGAGGAGCAGTTGGAGCAATTGATTAATGATGGTGAGAATTGCTCCTAGGAGGCCAGATCTAGAACAGCCTCCAGGTTTTGGAAGAGGCTTCATGAGAATGGTATGAGTCAGGGACCAAGGTATGAATTTTGAAACCAGGCCAACACTGCTTAGATCCCAGCCCTGCAATTTATAAGCTGTACCCCTAAGGGCAAGTCACTTTCTCTCTTTAAGCCTTAGTTTCCTTGGCGGTAAAGTAGGGTTAATAACAGTACTTATCCCAAAGGATTGTGATGGTTAAGTGGGAGTAAACACATAAAATGCTTAGGACAGTGTTTAGTGTATAGTAAGCATTCAACGACAGGTGTAAACTCTAGGCATTATTAGGCAGATATTGAAGACTAAAATAAGACATCACTTCAGACAGGTGGGATAATGATTCCACATGTGACAGAATATCTCAAAGGCACTAGCTGCTCCAATGGAGGAAATGGACTCTGTCTCCCCGCTGTTCAATTCATTTCTTTTCAAACTAGCATATCATTTATTTAAACTAATTTCCCTCTTCCCCAAAGCAAGAGTGAGAAAGGCAGCTTTTCCCATTTCTACTTGACCACTACATGCATTTGGTTCCAGACAGAGAGAAGAGCATTATCATTAGGAAGACGTGTGTCAGGGATGGGGGAGGGAATTTGGGTGAGAGGATGGGGCTTGCTGTGGACAGAAGAGGACACATGAGCATGAGAATTATAAAAGAGTCCGAAATGTGGTGCAATTATTACAAATTTGCTGAATTGCCTGAATTGGTAATTGGTCCACATTTTAGAGATTGCCATTTTTTAACTCTGCAAAGGGGTTTTGGGACTGTCTTGTTAACTGACACTTAAAAGCTCCTTGTCATTGGGATGGATGAAGACGAAACATACAGTCAATGAAGCAGCATAACCAAGTCTCTTACTTCTTGCTTAAAGAGCTCAAATCCATCTGAATTACTCCTAGTGAGCTCACCCAGTCCTGGGATCCTGAATTTATTAGTAAAAAAGCACTTAATAGTTATTTATTAAGGTGTGGTAGAAGACCTTGGAATCTTTGAAGGAGAACGGAATTGGAGACAAGAGCCCAAGAGTTCCCAAGAGAGCAAGGTCTTACTGTTGATGTAAAGAGTTCTTGCCCCTGGATTGGCTGTGTTGAGACACTACAAACCCCTCTGGATTCCTGCACCCAGTCCCTCGAGGTTCTTTAGCTTTGGTTTGAAGGAACATTATAATTGGTATTAGCCTAATTGTACTGATCTATGTGGTAAATGAAGAAGAAAAAAGGTGAAACTTCAGAAGATAATCATATTTGAATAATCTTTAAAAGAACATCTGTTTTTTGAAAAGAAAATTATCATATGCCACTTAAAACTGCAATTTTTCAAAGTTGAAAATATGTCTCTAATTGAAATATTAATAGAGTACTGGTAGTCAGAGTTCTTTCCAATTTCTGAACTAAAATTTTAGTTTTAAAACAACCACCAGCAAGCTCTTAGAGGGTGATGACTGCAGCTTAAAATTATGTGACTATTGTGATCATTGTTAACTTTCATACCAAATATATTGTTTCCCTAAGAATTTTTGACAATGAGTGAGTTTACTACATATACATAGTTCCTGGTCTTCTAGGTTTCTTTTTTTGTTTGTTTTGTTTTGTTTTAACTGCATATGAAACATCTCAACAACAAAAAAAAAGGGATTCGTTGAGATTTCTGTAATTAAAACTAGTTTTTGCATTTTTACATTTAAGCTTAAAAATTTGACATAGAACTAAAGTGACCAACCATCTTAGTTTGCCTGGGAATCTCTAGGTTTTAGTCCTAAAATTCTCAACATCTCAGGTAACCCCTTAGTCTTGGATAAACCAAGACGGTGGGTGGTTCTAAATGGAACTAACATTAATAGGTTTATGGTGCTGTTGCAATTTTAGTTGAGTTACAGCTTTGCAGATATACCAAATAACATTTTATTCCTGACTGAATAAAGGGTTCTGTTTCCACTTGTAGAACTTGGTTGTTGCAGAGAAGTTGACAATCATTGTATTGGTCCATTCTCATACTGCTATGAAGAAATACCCAAGACTGGATAATTTATAAAGAAAAAGAGGTTTAATGGACTCATAGTTCCCATGGCTAGGGAGGCCTCACAATCATGGCAGAAGGCAAAGGACGAACAAAGGGATGTCTTACATGGCAGCAGGCAACAGACAATGTGCAGGAGAACTGCCCCTTATAAAACCATCAGATCTTGAGACTTATTTACTATCATGAGAACAGCACGGGAAAAACTTACCCTCATGATTCAATCACCTCCCACCAGGCCCCTCCCACGACATGTGGGGATTATAGGAGCTACAATTCAAGATGAGATTTGGGTGGGGACACAGCCAAACCATATCAGTCATCAAATCCAACTTCTTTATTTTTGTAGATTAAGAAACTAAGCCCTAGGAGAGGAACACGGCCAGTTTATTTACAAATCCTACTCTGAAAGCTAGACCGTATACTCTTTGGAGAGGGATGATGTGACCAGCTCCCCGCCCAGGGCCTATACCATGTAATGGGTACTCAGTAAACTTCTTTAAAATAAATGAAACCATAAATGTCTTTATGTAATCGGGTCACATTATTTCATGAGTATTTTCTTCATATCATTAAAAAGTCTTTGAAGCTATAATGCTTAATGGCTGCATAATTCTACCAACTTTTTGTTGGTGAGAATAAGGATTTTCTCAATTATTTGTTATCACATATAATAAACATACTTGTTTAAAAATACTATTTTGGTTATTGATCTATAGATACAAACTACACTTTATTATCAGTTTAACATATTCAACTTTTTCTATTTCCTTACTGTTCACCTTTAGCCAGCCAAACCTTACTAAAAAATAAAAGAACATTTGTTTGCTTTTGTAAAGATTTCAGTTGATAGAATTTTAGAATCTTCTTTGTTTTTAATTGTTTGCTCTCCATTCTAATTTCTCTTTTGTTTGTATAACAATGGTTAACATAAACTAAGAATTAACTCTGTGTCATTACATTACACTTAGTAATTTTTTTTTGCATTGGGAGAGGCAGTCCAGTGTAACGATTAAGAGCCAGAGCTCTTGATTTGGGGTCCCTAGATTTACATTACAGCTCAACACACTGTGTGAATTTGAACAAGTTACTAAGTTCTCTGTGCCTGTAATAGTACCTGTATCATGGAGTTTTGTGAGGATAAAGAGGTGCATATGCAGCATACCTATGTAACAAACCTGCATATATACTCCCGGAGTCTAAAATGAAAGTTTAAAGAATAATAATAAAAAAGATGCTCAACATCACTGATCATTAGGGAAATGCAAATCAAAACGACAATGAAATACTACCTCATGCCCATTGGGATGGCTATTCCACAAAAAAAAAACCAAACAACAACAACAACAACAACAACAACAAAAAACCACCAGTGTTGGCGAGAATGTGGAGAAATTGGAACCTGATATGGTTTGGATTGGTGTACCCACCCAAATCTCATGTCGAATTGTAATCCCTAATGTTGGAGGTGGGGCCTGGTGGGAGGTGATTGGATCATGGTAGTGGATTCTTTATGAATGGTTTAACACCATCTCCCTAGAGCTGTTCTTGTGATAGAGTTCTCATGAGGTCTGGTTGTTTAAAAGTGTGTAGCACCTCCCCCATCTCTCTCTTCCTCCTTCTGTGGCCATGCAAGACATGTCTGATCCCTCTTCGCCTTCTGTCATGATTGAAAGTTTCTTGAGGCCTCCACAGCCATGCTTCCTGTACAACCTGCAGAATTCAATTCAATTGAATTGTGAGCCAATTCAACCTCTTTTCTTTATAAATTTCTCATTCTCGGGTATTTCTTTACAGCAGTGTGAGAACAGACTAATACACAATGCCTGTGCACTGTGAATGGGACTATAAAATGATCCAGCCACAGTAGAAAACAGTATGGGAGTTCCTCAGAAAATTAAAATTAAAATTACCATATAACCAAGCAATTTTACTTCTGACTATGTGCTCAAAAGAACTGAAAGCAGGGTCTCAAAGAATTATTTGTACACCCACATGCATAGCAGCATTATTCACAATAACTAAAACATGGAAGCAACCCAAATACCTATTGAGGGATGACTATATAAACAAAATGTGGTATATACATATGTATTAGTCTGTTTTCACGCTGCCAATGAAGACATAGCTGAGACTGGGTAATTTGTATAGAAAAAGAAGTTTAATGGACTCACAGTTCCACGTGGCTGGGAGACCTCATAATCATGGCGGAAGGTGAAAGGCACATCTTACATGGCAGCAGACGAGAGAATTGAGAGCAAAGTGAAAGGAGTTTCCCCTTATAAAGCCGTTAGATCTTGTGAGACTTACTGCCACAAGAACAGTGTGGAGGAACTGCCCCCATGATTCAGTTATCCCCACTTGGTCCCTCCCACAACATGGGAATTATGGGACCTACAATTCAAGATGAGATTTGGGTGGGAACACAACCACACCATATCAACATACAATGGAATATTATTCCACTTTAAAAAAATTCTGACATACCCTACAACATGAATATGAAATGGGGACATTGTATTAAATGGAATAAGTCAGTTACAAAAAGACACATACTGTATGATTGCACTTATATGAGATACTGAAAGTAGTCAAAATCATACAGAAAGTAGAATAGTGGTTGCCAGGGCATGCAGGGAGCAGGGAATGTGGAGTTATTATTTAATAGGTGTAGAGTTTCAGTTTTGTAAGATGAAAAGAGCTATGGAGATGGCTGGTAGTGATGGTTGCATAACATTAGGAGAGTGCTTAGTAACACTGAACTGTACACTTAAAATGAATAAGATGGTAAATTTTATGTTTGTATATTCTATCACAAGGAAAAAGAAGTGTGTATGTGCCTAGCATATAGCAAGCACTCACTAATATTAATGTATTAATATAATGGTCACTGAGAACAAATAAACCAAAGACCATCAGTGGCTTAAATAAGGCAAGTTTATTTCATATTCAACTAACAGAGTATGTTTCTGGCCGGGTACCCTCTACCTAGTCGTTCCAGGCCCAGGTGACTTCCATTTTTTGCTTCTTGCTCCTCTATGGCTATAGACATTTTTTCTTTTGCACAGAGTGTAGAGAAAGAAAGAGAATAAAGGATCACATGGGAACGTTCTATGGGCCAGCCTAAGAAATGGCTCATATTATTATTGGTGAGAACCCAGTTACATATCTATGTCTAACAACAAGGGAAGCAGAGGAATATAGGCTAAGTATGTGCCTAGAAAGTAGACAGAGAAATTGTGCAACATATTGCAATCTGTATTAGCAATATGGCAACGTACATTAGAAACACAGTCATCTCTCCTACCATTGGCTGTTACCTTACTTAGTCCTCATAACGAGTCTGGTAAGGTAACAGAGAAAATGACTAGTTCAGGGACATCCTGCAAGTAGGAGGGTTTCATTATAGCAAACAAAATGTGTATACAACACCTACTAGAGCAGTGCTTTCCAGTTCTCTGTTCAGCTTAAAACTTTTCTTGGTTGATTGCTAACCTAATTACCATCAACACAGTGCCTTCTTGAAGCTCCCGGAGACTTCAAGCAGGGAGAAGAAGACTGTCAGCTGCCCCGCCGGCTGCTTGTACTTCTTATTCTTTCAGTAACGTCTTTCTTCTTTCAGTAACTATAAAACTTTAAGGAAGTTCAGAATTGTTCCTCATAAGAAAGTGCTTAGAGACTGCTGCACTGGAATTCAATGCCCCTATTATCATAAATTTAATATCCACACTTACTTTTAGTCCTAGGGGCCTATGAGGCTATAAAAGAAAGAATGGCAGATAGAGTAGACACAATCGGCTTATACACATTTTGCAGAAACACTGAAGCCCACAGAATTTCCTCTACATTTCATTTAGTACCTTCTTCTGTCAAGTTTGTCTCCATTTTGCCTGTACTTCATTTTATTTTTATAATAGAGAGCTCTCATACTTGTTATCTCTGAGTATGTTAACAGTCTCTTTTGAGTAAAACATTGCCCATATTGCATTTTCGTGGATAACTAAGTATTCACCTACTGGACCAATCATCTGTTGAAATCCGTATTTTCTTGAATTCAGTTCATATCGTACTCTTGAGTCTGTATCACTTTGCTTAAACTTTGCATCACATCCAAGCTATCTTTTGGAAAGGAGACTGAATTTTTGAGTTTGGTAGCCTTGGAGAAAGAAGGCTGCAGATGGATGTGTGATATATGAATGGTGACTTATCTAGTTACTAGAAGCAAGGTCATATTGTAATTCAATTCAGTAAGGACCCACTGGAGCTATAAAGAGCCTTAGAGATGATCTGGCTCAACCCTTTCATTTTATAGATGAGCAAACTGAAATCTCAAGAAGGCCAACGCGTCCACGTACTTCAGAGCATCTTGGAAATTTGACTGGATTTAAATCCTTATCCAAGGTCCCACTGCTGGTTAATAGGAGAGCTGGGCTAAAATCTCATTTTCTTGATTTTTCTCTTATATTAGTGTAACTTTAATTAGGATCCTCAGGCCTTCCGGAAGTTCATGGGATATACTTTTAAGAGTCTGCGACTTTGCTATATATGAACCTCAAAGCGCAGATAACAAAAGCAAAAGTATATGAATAGGATTATATCAAACTAAAAAGCTTTTTCACAGCCAAGGAAACAACCAACAGAGTGAATAAACAGCCTACAGAATGGGAGAACATATATGTCTCATACATACCATACATCTGATAATGGGTTAATATCAAAAATATATAAATAAACAGTTCAATAGTAAGAAAATAACCTGATTACAAAATGAGCAAAATATCTGAATAGACATTTCTCAAAAGAATATGTACGAGTGACCAACAAGTATATGTCGATTTTTTAAAAATTCTCAAAATCACAAATTATCAGAGAAATGCAAATCAAAACCACAATGAGCTATCACTTCACACCTGTTACAGTAGCTATCATCAAAAGATGAAAGAAAAGTTTGGCAAGGATGTGTAGAAAAGAGAACATATATATATATATATATATGTTTGGAGAGAGAGAGCTCTGAACCGAAGTCAGAAGATTTGAGTGTGTCACTTGCCAGCCGTGTACCTCTCAATGTGCCATTGACAGTCTCTCAGCTTTCACATGCTCCCTGAGAAGTCAGAGTGAAAACATCCATCTGGCCTGCCTCCTCAGTTTCCAGATCAAATCAAACTGTTCAGGGAAGTACTTTGCAAATGGTGGAATGTGTAGACCATTTTATCATGATGCTGGGATAGTGGAAGGCTCTGTGAGTGGTGGGCTTCCAGAATGGGGTTCCCACAGACTGTGGCTGCCTGTGCCATGTGGATGATGTCTAGTGTAGAATATACCAGCCAACTGCACCTGCTCCCTTTCACTTCAGTGCCTGAGAAGAAAACAGAACTGCCAGCAGTCCATGGGACAAATGACTAAACGCCCTCCAGACAGTTCAGAGTCCTCTGCCTTTCAGACTTCGGTTCTTCGTGAAGGAATCTCGGTCTGGAAAGCAGGAAGAAATTTGTTATCGAATTTTTCCATCACAGGCAAGTTTTGGTTTTCATAATAACAGTAATAATAATGGCTAATTAAGTATGAACTGTGTGCTAGGCATGGTGCAATTTCTGCTTGAATTCTATGTAATTCTTAGAATAATCCCATGATACAATTAGATGTTATTTATTACTCTCAATTTTTTTTCAGATGAGGCTACTGAGACCTTAATGAAGTTAGATTATATGCCCTGGATCACCAATCTGATACCAGAGCTCAAGCTCTCAACTCTGATGTGATATATAGTCCCAGATTCTATCTATGCCATAATACTAGAGACTGAAAGGCTTGCACTGTTTTGACCATATCAACACTGATACTACGCCTACTGGGGAAAAGATTCTAAATTCAAAAAAACATAATGGATTGAAGTCGTGTCCAACAAGCTGTCCCCAGATATATTCTTTCTAAAATGAGGAACAATGAGGAACATGAGGACTACTGCTCACATTTTATTAGAATAACAGTCACATTCACAAAATAATATTTGAAAGTAGGGTATTTAAAAATTTTTGATGTGTAAAAGGTAATGAAATTTCTGTTTATGACACTGGAGCTTTCTGACTGGGGCGCATGGAGGGCCAGCCATGGGCCACGTGGTTGATTCTTAAGGGTGGGGCAGTTATACGGGATATGGTTTGCCAAATCACTTCCTGGAATGCTTCCTGGTGAGCCTCTGGTGAGAACTGAATTCTAGACTCAATCTCACCACTCATCACTTTCCATCTCTGACCCTCTATGTTCTGTATGTGTAGAATGAGATCACTGAAAGTATCCGTGGTATTCATACTTTCTTTCCTCCCGGAACTTTTAGGTTAAATAGAAAACACCATATTAGGCCAGTTGTGGTGGTTCATGCCTGTAATCCCAGCACTTTGGGAGGCCAAGGCAGGTGGATCACTTGAGGTCAGGAGTTCAAGACTGGCCTGGCCAACATGGTGAAACCTTGTCTCTACTTAAAAATGCAAAAAGTAGTTGAGCATGGTGGTATGTGCCTGTAATCCCAGCTACTGGGGTGACTGAGGCAGAAGAATCGCTTGAATCCGAGAGGCAGAGATTGCAGTGAGTGGAGATTGTGCCACTGCACTCCAGCTTGGGCAAGAGAATGAGACGCCATCTCAAAAAAAAAAAAAAAAAAAAAAAAGGAAAGGAAAAAGAAAAAAAACATTTCAAGGCATAACGGCTAATTTATCCAGGCTCTTGGTCACAACAACCAAATCTACTCTAGCTAATTGGGCAGGAAGATATTTACTAAAAGGTTCCAGTTAGCCTACAGGATCTCTGGAAGGGCTGGAGAACCTGGATGTTGCCCAGCCAGGAATAAGCCCCCAGAGAAAACCCCCTGACATCCCATGTGCCTCTTCTGCTGGAATCAATGTTGTCATTCTTGCCCATCATTCGATACCTATCACACTACGGTCTGGTCTGGTTAGAAACTCTGCACGCCTCTCCCAAATGATACTGCCATTGTCCTTGTCAGAAGATCTAAGCCCCTAGCCATAGCTGTCTTTTTATGTAGCTCACTGTGCCGCTGTGCTGCTTGACCAAATCTAGGCCCAGTGCAGAACAGGAAGCCAGCTAGAAGCCAGGACTCGGTGCTGGTTGGGCCAACTCACTGTTCCTGCCATCTGCACTCATTGAAGATGGCCAGAGCTGGAGCTCCTATTCAGCTTTCTCTTGTCACTGTTACTTGGGGATGATAGTGCCTTGTTGGCTGATCATGCACTGAACAGGTCCCCAAAGCTCTGCAGATCAAAGTCAGATAATGACCAGACTAGATTATTTTTAAGATTCTCTCTACTGCTAAAATTCCTTGATTCTGTTTTCCAAGGTTAAACTAAAGTAGAGGTGTTTAAACAAGTACTTTCCTGTAGGTCTTGGCTAATTCCAATAAATTCTCTGTAATTATCAGTAGTTAATATTATACCCAAGGAGTATGGCTTTGTCTACATTTACATTGTAGTTGATTTATTCAATTAGGTATATCAATACAAGATTACCCAATTCACATAAAATGAAACGGGGGGTAAGGGAGAAAAAAGGGGAACATTTGACAAAGGTCTTCTATGGGATTTCTTTTCAGAAGAGTAGATTTGGGGTCTTTCAAGAGAAGCATTTTTGAGTTGAGAGTACTTGCAGATAGGAAAACTGCGTACAGTGTGTGGTGCAAGTTCAAATTTACAAGCCCCTAGCACAAAGCTCCAAAAGTCAAAAGAAGGAGTGGGCAAACTTAAGCTACCTTAAATTATACAGAGCTCTGTTTATATAATCTTTTGGCTCTCTAAAGTCTCTCAATTATCAGAAAATAACTGTTATAAAGGTACCCCAAAGACATCAGATATGAATGAGGTGCCATCTTATTAGGCATAATATGTCCATCACTGTATAATAACTTGGGATATACCATGTCATTTTGCCCATGAGCTTGGGTTCTGGATTTATTCCCTTGACTTTTGGAAGCATTAGTTAACTTATCCATTAGATGGGAATAATAATAGTAACTGCATCACGTTGCAAGGATTAAATAGGACAATATATGTTAAATTATTAGCACATTGCTTGAGACAATAGATGTTTTGTCTAATGCAGTCATTGGAGCACCTACCCTAGCCTTTGGACCTTTGGGGGCCCAAATGGGGCCTAAATGGCGTTAGCAGCTGAGCAGTGATTTGGGGAGGCTGCTGCTGGGGAGAGAAAAAGCCAGAGATGTGATATTCATAAATGTGCCATCAACCCACAAGTCCTCCATCATCACCAAGACATAGGGACAGAGTCTCCCTCTGAATCTCCCTCTGAGTCTCCCTTAACTCTTTAAGATTGCCCTTGATGTTTATTATCGTATTAGTCTGTTTTCAGGCTGCTGACAAAGACATACCTGAGACTGGGCAATTTACAAGAGTTTCGACTGGACTCACAGTTCCATGTGACTGGGGAGGCCTCACAATCATGGTGGAAGGCAAAGAGGAGCAAGTCACATCTGACATGGATGCTGGCAGGCAAAAAGAGAGCTCGTGCAGGGAAACGCGTTTCTAAAACCATCAGATCTTGTGAGACTCATTCACTATCACGAGAAAAGCACAGGAAAGACCCACCCCCAGAATTCGATCACCTCCCACCGGGTTCCTCTCACAACATGTGAGAATTGTGGGAGTTATAATTCAAATTGAGATTTGAGTAGGGGCACAGCAAAACCATATCAATTATGGACTGATTTCATCTATATTTGACTCAGTAGACATCGACAAACATCGGCTACATGTAAAACATGATGGCCTATGAACTGGGAGACTAGACAAACATGGACACTAATTCAGCAAATATTTGTTGAGTTTCTACTGTGTTCTAAGAACTGTTTTTTGGCTCTCAGCTTTAGCAAGGCCTGAGAGGATCATGTGGGGGCAGAGGTGGGGACATGAGGGATGAAGTTAAAGAAGAGACATTAGGGTTGACTCTTCCCCATATACATTGGGAAACCACAGATAGCATGAGTTACCATCCCAGTTTGCTTGGGACTGAGGGATTGTCTCAGATGTAAAACAGTTCTTTTTAAAACCAGGATTGAGTGCTTTCCCAGGATGTGGCATTTCCACGCTAAAGCCAGGGAGGTTCTGCTAAATTGGGATAAATTGGTCATGTTAACGTGTTTTTACATCCCCGGTTGGACAGCCTCTCTACCTTTGAGGAATTTAATTCCCTGCATTCAAAATGAAAAGCTTTGAACTGAAATGCAGTGGTGATGTAGTACAGAGAGGTCTGGAGTGAGATTTAAGACAGCAGCTCAGACCCTGGCTCTAGTTCTTGCTATTGTGATGACTCTTGGCAAATTGATTACCTCTGAAATTCAGCTCTCTCATCTACACCAACAGAAATACCCACCTTCTGGGAGTTTGAACAGGTTACATGAGATAATATGTGCACAAGTGCCTAGCACAGAGAGGGACTGCATTTACGTTTTAATTTTCTTTTGAATAAGAAAACATGTCACATTGGCTTAGAGATAAGAAGTTCCACGCACACGCTTGTCTGCATTAGCCTTTCTTCATTTATGCTTCATGTACAGACCTGGTAATGCTATTTAAATGTTTCAATTGGGTGTGTTCCAAGTTACTAACAAAATTGTAAACTCCCCAAATGCAAGCATTAATCTTTTCATGTCTTGGCTATCTCCTAAAAGCTTCTAGAAATTAGTGTAGTCAAATTTTGGGAACACAAATTGCCGAGATTGGTTCGTAATGCCCTTAGAATAAAATATGCAGCAAATATTTAGTTTTTGATCTGCATTTTATACTGCAAGCCTACCACCATGAATGTTAATGTTATATATATATAAGAGGAGCCAACTCAGAACATATCCACTTGAAGCCTTTATCTTACCTAAATTATTGCATTTTAATCCCTTTATCCGTGTGATTTCCTTGCCATGTGCAAATGCAAGGGCAGTGAAAGGTGGTAGAGACAGGACAGATGTATACCTTGCCATGCTAAGTAAGCAGAAATCCTTCTGTGCCCATGAGCCTGAGAAAACATGGTTGAAATGTCAAAGCTAACTGTGGAGCCTGGAGTTTATAAGCAGCAACAAGCAGCACATGCAACCCCACATTAGCCAAATGGAGATAAACTTCTTTGTAATTTCTAATTTTCTGTTAACATAATAGGTTAGTCGGTCTGCTCATTTGGGAAACTCTTAAGGGCTTTCTTTAAAAGTACCTAGGGGAGAAAATGTCACCCATTAGCATTGAGCCTGACTCTTCCCATATTAATTCGCTTTCTCTCCTTTTCCTCCCTCCCTCCATCTCTTCTACACCAAGCAGTTTCTGTGATTGACTTTATGCCAAATGTTCATTCAGCATCCTTGGCATATGTTGTTGTATGATGGCTGTGCTGGTCTGCACGTTAGGTCTGTCCTCCAGATGATTGAATCAGGAGAGCCAGAAGCTCTGATGGCAAAAGGCATTGCAGATTCTGAGACATGGTTCAGCCCTGGTCATTGGGATCATCCCCTAAACCAGGCTGGAGAAATCTGCTAAAATCACTTAACTAGAAACATTCCCTTCTGCTGCTTGAAAGATGTTCCTGGGTTTGTGCCCATAGCTTGAAAGAGGTGATTTTCAGCATTTTATTTTTAGGGTGGCAGAAGGGAGGTGGGCTTCAGCTGAATATTGCCAAAAGAGCTAATATGACCTTGGACTTCGTTAAAAGAAGTATTGTGCTTAAAACAAGGCAGGAGAGGTTTTGCTGAACATGAGCAGTGGTCTTTAATTTATTCATTTATTCGATAAAATATATGACACCTATTCTGTGAAAGGCACTGTGCTGTGAGAGATACAAAAATAATAAGTAGCACAGCAAGACAGATGTAAATTGTATTAAATGAGAGTTCTTTGAGGGGCTACTGCTTTCTAGTTTGGCTGATGAAACTGCTAGATTCTTTTTTTTTTTTTAAACAGAGTCTCGCTCTGTTGTCCAGGCTGGAGTGCAGTGGCGTGATCTCGGCTCACTGCAAGCTCCACCTCCCAGGTTCATGCCATTCTCCTGCCTTAGCCTCCTGAGTAGCTGGGACTACAGGTGCCTGCCACCACGTCTGGCTAATTTTTTGTATTTTTAGTAGAGATGGAGTTTCACTGTGTTAGCCAGGATGATCTCGATCTCCTGACCTTGTGATCCATCTGCCTTGGGCTTCCAAAGTGCTGGGATTACAGGCGTGAGCCACTGCGCCCGGCCCGGAACTGCTAGATTCTATACTCCAGCAGTTACAAACCCAGATGTCTGCAGGGGGCTGGCAGATAAGTGAGCAAAGTGGCCTGTTAGGGACTGTGCCAAATTGCAGAGGATGTGCCCTGTCTAAAGTGGGCAGCTGCTATTCAGTCCTATTTGATTGCCATCTTCTGAGACTGTGGGTCTGGCTTTGCCAAGAGAAACTGGGAATCCAAAATTTGGGTGAAATATTCTATTTAAAAATGTCAAGATAGCAGCTAAGTCAAATTTTTAAAAGCTCTGTAGAATGACTCAATGTCTTTGGGCTACATCCTGCTCATGGGCTTCTCATTTGTAAATTCTTCTAATAAGTAGTGTTCACCCAATCAAGGTGTATTTGCCAATAGTTACAGGAGTCCTTTAAATTGAGATTTCACATAAATAACCAATTGGTGTATGCGATAGGTAATATTGAATGTCAACTTTTTTGAATTGAAGGATGCAAAGTATCGTTCCTGGTGTGTCTGTGAGGGTGTTGCTGAAGGAGATTAACATTTTAGTCAGTGGACTTGGAGAGGCAGACCCACCCTTAGTCTGGGTGGGCACCCTCTAATCAGCTGCCAGCACAGCTAGAATAAAGCAGGCAGAAGATGCAAGAGCAGACTTGCTGACTCTTTGCCTTCATCTCTTGCCTTCATCTTTCTTGCCTTCTTGTCTCTCTTGTCTTCATCTTTCTCCCGTGCTGGATGCTGCCTGTACTGGAACATCAGACTCCAAGTTTTTCAGCCTTTGGACTCTTGAACTTACACCAGTGTTTTGCCCGGAGCTCTCGGGCCTTTGGCCACAGACTGAAGGCTGCATTGTCAGCTTCCCTACTTTTGAGGTTTTGGGACTCAGACTGATCCACCCCTGGCTTCCTTGCTCTTCAACTTGAAGACGGCCTATTGTGGGACTTTACCTTGTGATTGTGTGAGTCAGTTCACCTAATAAACTCCCCTTCACATATACATATACCCTATTACTTCTTTCCCTTTAGAGAACCCTGACTAATATAGTATAGATTGCCTGGACTTCTTAATAATAATGATTCTGTTTGCTTAATGTAACAGATAGGTAAAGACAAATGAGTGACACCCATGCAATTAATATAATTTTGGTGGGGAGTAAGAGGAGTTTGTTCTCCACTTACAGTGGAAAGTTTTAGTGTATTCTGCTGCACATGACATGGGAGTATTTCGCGCCTTCTCTGGAAAGAAGTAAGGGGAATAAAACCCCCTGGATTCTACCTGCTAACTTGAGGGTGACTAAAGCGATTTATCTGGAGGTTCCCCAGGGTGGATTCGTAGTGGACTAGGGCCAGATTCTCTGCTGATGCTTTGAACTTATGTCCAGAGCATCATCTGCAACACAAAAGACCTTGCCTGCTCTGTGTCCTGGCCAAAGAAATGCACATGCTCAATCGCTGGGTTGTGGCTCTTGAGTAACTCCTGGAATTACCCGGCTGGAACTCCTATTCCTTTTGGACCACAAATTTCATATCTTTACCTGCTGCCTGTATCATGCTAAAAGTTAAAAATGTTATTTTTAACATTTTTTACATAAATGTCTCAACTAAACCATGTAGGTGGACTAGCCCCATTAACAAGAGAAGCAATGGGCCATTTTCTCACTGGTTATTAACTATGTACGTTATCTATGAAATAACAAATCTGGCCATGGTTACCATTGTATTCTGTAGGGTGGAATAGAAAAGGTAGAGGGTATATATTTCAGTTGCATTTTTAAAATTGTTTATTTTATTTTGTTTTTTAATTGACAAATAATATTAGGTTGGTGCAAAAGTAATTGCGGTTTTTGTTAGACAAAAACCATAACTACCTTTGCACCAACCTAATAATTGTACATATTCATGGGGTACATAGTAATGTTTTGGTACTTAAAGGGATCAGATCAGGGTAATTAGCATATCCATCATCTCAAACATTTATCATTTCTTTGTTACTGTATTAGTCCTTTCTCACACTGCTATGAGGAAATACCTGAGACTGGGTAATTTATAAAGGAAAGAAGTTTAATTGACTTACAGTTCTGTATGACTGGGGAGGCCTTAGGAAGCTTACAATCATGACAAAGGCAAAGGAGAAGCAGGCATCTTCTTCACAGGGCAGCAGGACGAAGTGAGTGCAAGCAGGGGAAATGCCAGATGGTTATAAAACCATCAGATCTAGGCCGGGCGCGGTGGCTCACGCCTGTAATCCCAGCACTTTGGGAGGCCGAGGCGGGCGGATCACAAGGTCAGGAGATCGAGACCACGGTGAAACCTCGTCTCTACTAAAAATACAAAAAAAATTAGCCGGGCGCGGTTGTGGGCGCCTGTAGTCCCAGCTACTCGGGAGGCTGAGGCAGGAGAATGGTGGGAACCTGGGAGGCGGAGCTTGCAGTGAGCTGAGATCCGGCCACTGCACTCCAGCCTGGGCGACAGAGCGAGACTCTGTCTCAAAAAAAAAAAAAAAAAAAAAAAAAAAAAAAACATGAAATGCAACTGTTCCCAATACAAATGACGTGGGTTGGCTGTGTACCCATCCAAAATCTCATCTTGGATTGTAATACCCACAATCCCCATGTGTCAAGGGCAGGACCATGTGGAGGTCATTGGATCATGGGGGTGGTTTCCTCCATGCTGTTCTTGTGATAGTGAGTGAGTCTCAGAAGATCTGATGGTTTTATAACCATCTGGCATTTCCCCTGCTTGCACTCACTTCGTCCTGCTGCCCTGTGAAGAAGATGCCTGCTTCTCCTTTGCCTTTGTCANAGGGTACATGTGCATAACATGCAGGTTTGTTACATATGTATACTTGGGCCATGTTGCTGTGCCGCACCCACCAACTCGTCAGCACCCATCAACTCGTCATTTACATCAGGTATAACTCCCAGTGCAATCCCTCCCCCCTCCCCCCTCCCCATGATAGGCCCCGGTGTGTGATGTTCCCCTTCCCGAGTCCAAGTGATCTCATTGTTCAGTTCCCACCTATGAGTGAGAACATGCGGTGTTTGGTTTTCTGTTCTTGTGATAGTTTGCTAAGAATGATGGTTTCCAGCTGCATCCATGTCCCTACAAAGGACGCAAACTCATCCTTTTTTATGGCTGCATAGTATTCCATGGTGTATATGTGCCACATTTTCTTAATCCAGTCTGTCACTGATGGACATTTGGGTTGATTCCAAGTCTTTGCTATTGTGAATAGTGCCGCAATAAACATACGTGTGCATGTGTCTTTATAGCAGCATGATTTATAATCCTTTGGGTATATACCCAGTAATGGGATGGCTGGGTCATATGGTACATTTAGTTCTGGATCCTTGAGGAATCGCCATACTGTTTTCCATAATGGTTGAACTAGTTTACAGTCCCACCAACAGTGTAAAAGTGTTCCTATTTCTCCACATCCTCTCCAGCACCTGTTGTTTCCTGACTTTTGAATGATTGCCATTCTAACTGGTGTGAGATGGTATCTCATTGTGGTTTTGATTTGCATTTCTCTGATGGCCAGTGATGATGAGCATTTTTTCATGTGTCTGTTGGCTGTATGAATGTCTTCTTTTGAGAAATGTCTGTTCATATCCTTTGCCCACTTTTTGATGGGGTTGTTTGTTTTTTTCTTGTAAATTTGTTTGAGTTCTTTGTAGGTTCTGGATATTAGCCCTTTGTCAGATGAGTAGATTGCAAAACTTTTCTCCCATTCTGTAGGTTGCCTGTTCACTCTGATGGTAGTTTCTTTTGCTGTGCAGAAGCTCTTTAGTTTAATTAGATCCCATTTGTCAATTTTGGCTTTTGCTGCTGTTGCTTTTGGTGTTTTAGACATGAAGTCTTTGCCCATGCCTATGTCCTGAATGGTACTACCTAGGTTTTCCTCTAGGATTTTTATGGTATTAGGTCTAACATTTAAGTCTCTAATCCATCTTGAATTAATTTTCGTATAAGGAGTAAGGAAAGGATCCAGTTTCAGCTTTCTACTTATGGCTAGCCAATTTTCCCAGCACCATTTATTAAATAGGGAATCCTTTCCCCATTTCTTGTTTCTCTCAGGTTTGTCAAAGATCAGATGGCTGTAGATGTGTGGTATTATTTCTGAGGACTCGGTTCTGTTCCATTGGTCTATATCTCTGTTTTAGTACCAGTACCATGCTGTTTTGGTTACTCTAGCCTTGTAGTATAGTTTGAAGTCAGGTAGCGTGATGCCTCCAGCTTTGCTCTTTTGACTTAGGATTGTCTTGGAGATGCGGGCTCTTTTTTGGTTCCATATGAACTTTAAAGCAGTTTTTTCCAATTCTGTGAAGAAACTCATTGGTAGCTTGATGGGGATGGCATTGAATCTATAAATAACCTTGGGCAGTATGGCCATTTTCACGATATTGATTCTTCCTATCCATGAGCATGGTATGTTCTTCCATTTGTTTGTGTCCTCTTTTATTTCACTGAGCAGTGGTTTGTAGTTCTCCTTGAAGAGGTCCTTTACATCCCTTGTAAGTTGGATTCCTAGGTATTTTATTCTTTTGAAGCAATTGTGAATGGAAGTTCATTCATGATTTGGCTCTCTGTTTGGCTGTTACTGGTGTATAAGAATGCTTGTGATTTTTGCACATTAATTTTGTATCCTGAGACTTTGCTGAAGTTGCTTATCAGCTTAAGGAGATTTTGGGCTGAGACAATGGAGTTTTCTAAATATACAATCATGTCATCTGCAAAGAGGGACAATTTGACTTCTTCTTTTCCTAACTGAATACCCTTGATTTCTTTCTCTTGCCTGATTGCCCTAGCCAGAACTTCCAACACTATGTTGAATAAGAGTGGTGAGAGAGGGCATCCCTGTCTTGTGCCAGTTTTCAAAGGGAATTTTTCCAGTTTTTTCCCATTCAGTATGATATTGGCTGTGGGTTTGTCATAAATAGCTCTTATTATTTTGAGGTACGTTCCATCAATACCGAATTTATTGAGCGTTTTTAGCATGAAGGGCTGTTGAATTTTGTCAAAAGCCTTTTCTGCATCTATTGAGATAATCATGTGGTTCTTGTCTTTGGTTCTGTTTATATGCTGGATTATGTTTATTGATTTGCAAATGTTGAACCAGCCTTGCATCCCAGGGATGAAGCCCACTTGATCATGGTGGATAAGCTTTTTGATGTGCTGCTGAATCCGGTTTGCCAGTATTTTATTGAGGATTTTAAAATGAATGGCATAACGGTTGACATTAATAGTGTGAGGTGATCACTCACTAGTTCTGAAGAACTAAAGATGTGACTGGTAAATTTGTTCAGATTTGCCTTTATTAGACCTGGGAAGCTGGAATTCAAGCAGAAACTGTGACCTACACAGAAGGTGAAATTAACATATTTTATCCAGATTCACCTGGATTAGCCTGTCTCACATTGTCATAGATAAAACATGATTAATACGCTTTGGGAGGGGCTGGGAGATTGAAGAACACATTTTACACTTGGCCATAAGAGGAACAGGTGAAGCACCATTAGCTATTGAATTTTTGATTTTTATTTTTTTCATGAAAAATTTGTTATTTTTAACATTTTTAATGTAATAAACAGAAGAATAAATTATGTATCACATAAAAATTTGTGTTTCATAAATTTATGTTGATTGGTGTGCTTTTGACACATCACATTTTCAACATTTATAATTTTCTTCCAATGGGGAGTTGAAGTTTTTGTGCATTCTTTCTGTATGTTTATGCAAAGTGTGTTTTTCAGACTCTTTGTTTGCATGGTTTCTGTGCACTAAGGACTTTATAAAAATCAAATCATTCTTCATCCCAACAATCTCATGAGGTAGATATTGTTATCTGGCTTCACTTTGCAAGAGCTGAAGCTTAGGGCAAATAAGAAATGCTTAAAATCTTGCAGTTAACAACTTATAGAGCCAGGATTTGAACCCAGTTCTGTCTTATTCTCATAGACTTCATTGCCAGCTGTGAAATATCCATGACACCTGTTTACACCTCAGAGAAGTCACTTTGATATATTTATATTAACTTCTACTGAGAACATAGTTAAACTGAGGCCAGATATTTTTAGCAAATGCCTTTAAACTGGGGAGGTGATTAACACTTAAGAGGCAAAGAGATGGCACAAGACCCAGGTTTCTATTAAATTTGAAATTAAACGGAAATATAGTTGACACCTGTGTCTTTGGGCAAATTAACTGCTATAACTAAGTAGAAATTACCCTCTTCCTTGTGGAAATATGCCAGTTGGAGCTGTGTAGGTTATGAACATCTAGCTTGCGATTTGAAAAAAGAACCCATTCCATAAGCCTGGGCTCATGGGACTTTTAGGCAAGTCATTTAGATCTGATCTCATCAAACTGGCTGTGTCAAAATGCATGTAACCGAAATAGAATTTGGCGCTCGACATACCCTAGTACTTGTTCAGTGTTGCCTTTGAAAAAAATACAAGGTATCAATCAAAAGTAATGTAGACAATTCAAATCTTTATTGGAATCTCTTGAATAATGTCAAGGCAGATAAAAATCTGAAAATCCCATCCACCTTTATTAAAATAATATCTCTTTAATTCTCTCAAACCCAGTATCTCTCAGACCAGGAGCTGACCTTAAAATTAAGGTCTTTATTTATTTATTTTTAAATATTGCCTCTCTCAAGCCTTGCCTGAATTCTCCACCTCCTCAATCCCAGGAACCAACAAGCTATCGAAGACAGACTTTGCACAAGAGGACAAAGGAAGGTAAGGCTGGGAATACTGATATTTTATTTTTGCTCTGTCAGACATGAAAATACTATATGTAATTCCTAAGGATTGTGTATAACAGAGATACCAGGACACACTGCATCCCTAAGTCTCCCTTGCGCCATTGCCGTGGGCAAGACTCAGGAGCCACAGGAGTTTCAGGGAGAGTACGAGAGTCGAGAATGGTGAGAGATTCATGTATGTGGTGGGAGGGGAGGTAAGATTCATAGGTGGATTGAGTTGAGGCATGAGTTGAAGCTTAGCATTGGGGTGAATATGACAGACTTTTTTGGTGTGTAATTTTTAGATAACATGTGATGCCTTCTGTTTTAGGCAGCATCAAAACGATCCCCTGCCACAGTGACTATGTCAGAATGTCATTGACCTTGCCTTTGATGCACTCTGATGAGCTTGCCTCTCTCTTTTCCATTTATATCCATCTTTCCCACTTATATCCGTCTTTCCCACTTCTGGATACCGATCAAATGTCAGGTTAGGTTGGAATCATAGAAAGTCATGCTTGGAAAGAACCTTAAAGGTCATGCACTTCAGCAGTTCCCAAATCTCATACCTGGGCTGCATTTCAAATATGCATATTCTTGTATTGCACTTCTCAGAGTTTTTTCATTTATTTGTTTGCTATGGAACCCCAAAAACTGCAATTAAAAAAATATTCCTAAGTGTTTTTTTAACCACTCTGCTTTGAGAAATCTGGATTAAATTCACCTGCTTCCATCCCACTTGATCCTATGCCTGCTACTCAATTCAGTCCACCTGTGAACCTTACCGCCCCACTCATCACATACTTAAATCTCTCACCACTCCCTCCACCAGCAGGGCTCTTGGTCAGCCGAGGGATGATGTTGGTGATGGCAACAGAAGCTCACATGTACTGAGTGCTTACTAATTGTCAGTCACTGAGCTAAGGGCTTTACCTAATTTATCACTCTTAATATATATAGCAATCTCAAGAGACAAACAAGATTATTATCCTCGTTTTCCCTTAAGTCATTGAATTTGCTGTAAACACACTCTTTTCCAGGTTTCTGCTCAGGTATTTCTCCCCTTGTGAGGCACTCCTGCCTACTCTATGGTCTTGGTGATGTGCCTCACCTTTGTGCTTCTGCAATGTCTGTGCTAACTTCTGTTTTTCCACATATTATTGGGACGATAATACATTTAACAGCTAAGGGTGTGGAGTTACTCTGCCACTTCCTGGCAATGTGGCTCCAGGTAAGATAAACTAGCTCTGCACCTTCTTTTTATCTGTAAAATGAAGAATAAAATAGCACCTCCTCTTAGGTCTGATATGAGGACCAAGGCACAAATGTATGTTAAACACTTAGAATAGAGCCAGGAAGAGAATAAATGTCCTGCAAATGTTACCTATAATCTTATTATACCAAATTTTAACTGTCTATTTACCTGGCTTTCCCCTTTCATAGGCTATAAGCATCTTGAAGGCAGAGATTATATCTTGTTCAATCTTCTATCTCAAGTATCTACTACAAGACCAAGCAAATGGTAAGTGCTCAATAACTGGTGATTCTTCAGGTCATCCTTGTCAATGAAAGGGTTCAGAATAAAACATCATAAAGACCTCCAGCCCGCACACTTATTTATTTCTCTGAACATTTACAACATTACTAAATGATACCACTCTAGTGTCAATTAATAAGAATAATTTGTTTTATTGTGATTTAGTCACAGGGCCCTATACATTTACCCACTGCTTTGCCTACCAGACAAACCTAGATTTGAATCTTGCTTGCTTGCCTGTCTTGCTCTCTGTGTGTCATTGGGCCAATCATTGCACCTCTTGGATCCTCATTTTTCTCATCTATAAAACAGAGATGATATAATACATCTTCCTTGCAGAACAGTAAAAGGATTAGCAGTGTTGTATGAAGGACATGTTGTGTGGTGGCTGGAATGGAAAAGATGCCCAGGAAGAGGGATCTATGCTTTCTATTTCATGGAAGGGGTTCACCACAAATATTTGTTAATTTAGTCTTGGCCTCTGTTTAGTATAACCATACACCTCAGAGACGTTGAGGGTCTGGTTTCAGATGACTACAATAAAGAGAATGTTACAATACAGCAAGTCACACACACTTTTTGGTTTCCCAGTGAATATAAAAATTGTGTTTACACTACGCTGTAGTCTATTAAGTGTGCAATAACATTATGTCTAAAATGTACATACCTTAATTTAAAAATACTTTATTGCTAAAATATGCTAACAATCATCTGAGCCCTCCTCGAGTCGTCATCTTTTTGCTGGTGGAGGATCTTGCCTCAGTGTTGATGGCTGCTGACTGATCAAGGTAATGGCTGCTGAAGGTTTATGATGGTTGAGGCAGTTTCTTAAAATAAGGCAACAATGAAGTTTGCTGCATTGATAAACTCTTCCTTTCATGAAATATTCCTCTATATCACGTGATGCTGTTTGATAGGATTTAACTCATAGTAGAATTTCTTTCAAAACTGGAGTCAATCCTCTTCAACTCTGCTGTTTGTATGGTAAATGCACCTGATAGCATTAACTTAAACACACCCTGAGAATGACCCTATATGGTAGATGCACCTGAATATTTGTTCTGAGACAGGGATTCTAGGAGTTGCCAACCTGGAGATTAATTCCTTGCCTATGAGGAACATCTGAGTCCTTGTCCCATCCCATGGAACATGGGCCATACTGGGGATTGAGACCCTGAGTTTGGGGTTAAATAGAGGTTGCCAGGTGGAGGTCATTAAGGGGAGCGTATTAAGTGAAAATGCAGTGTAAACTGCATGCTGTTTGCAAATTGTCATGGCCTTCCTGTCCAGCCCACCACCACGGGATCATTTATGTATGTAAGGCGGTTCTCCTGTCCAGCCCTCTGCTACTGAACTCCCTCCACTGTATGTAATCCCCTAATAAACCCCACGTCTCATTTGCTGACTCTGGGTGTCATCTTCAGCTTCTTGAACATGGTGCCTTCACTATTGAGGTTAATAGGGGTTTAGCACAGCACTATTGCTTTATCAACTAAGTTTATGCAATATTCTGAATTCTTTGTTGTCATTTCAGCAATGTGCACGCACTTTCATTAGGATCACCAGGAGTAGATTGCATCTCAAGAAAATACTTTCTTGGCTCCTCCGTAAGAAGCAACATGTCACCTGTTTCATTTTTATGAGATTGTAGTAATTCAGTCACATCTTCAGGCTCCACTTCTAATCGTAGTTAGCTTGCTGTTTCTACTACATCAGCAGTTACTTCCTCTACTGACATCTTGAACTCCTCAAAGTCATCCATAAGGGTTGGAATAAACTTCTTCCAAACCCCTATTAATCTTTTATTTTGACCTCCTCTCATGAATCACAGATGTTCTTAATAGCATGTAGAATGATAAATCCTTTCCAGACAGTATTCAATTTACTTTGCCCAGATCCGTCAGAGGAATCACAATCTATAGGCTTATGAAACATATTTCTTAAATATTAAGACTTGAAAGTTGAAATCACTCCTTGACCCATGAGCTGCAGAATGAATGCTGTTAGCAGGCATGAAAACAACATTCATCTTGTACATGTCTGTCAGAGCTCTTGGGTGACCAGTTGCATTGTCAATTAGCAGTAGTATTTTGAAAGGAGTCTTTTTTCCTGAGCAGTAGATCTCAACAATGGGCTTAAAATATTTAGTACACTATGCTTTAAAGAGATGTGCTGTCATTCCGGTGCTGTTGTTCCATTTTGAGAGCACAGGCAGATTAAGTTTAGCATAATTCTTAAGGGCTCTAGGATTTTCAGAACAGCCAATGAGCATTGGCTTCCACTTAAAATCACCAGCTGCATTTTAGCCTCTAATAAGTGAGTCAGCCTGTCTTTCGTAGCTTTGAAGCCAGACATGGACTTCTTTCTAGCTATGAGAGTCTTAGATGGCATCTTCTTCCAGCATAAAGTTCTTTGATCTACACTGAAAATCTGTTATTTAGTGTAGCCACCTTCTTCAGTCTTAGCTAGATCTCCTGGATAGCTTGCTGCAGCTTCTCCATCAGCACCTGCTGCTTCACCTTGCACTTTCATGTTATGGAGATGGCTTCATTGCTTAAACCTTATGAACCAACCTCTGCTAGCTCTAACCATTTCTTCTGCAGTTTTCTCACCTCTCTCAGCCTTCATAAAATTGAAGAATTAGAGCCTTGCTCTGGATTAGGGTTTGGCTTAAGGGAATGTTGTGGCCAGCATAGTTTTCTTTTCTTTTCTTTCCTTCCTTCCTTCCTTCCTTCCTTCCTTCCTTCCTTCCTTCCTTCCTTCCTTCCTTCCTTCCTTCCTTCCTCCCTTCCTCCCTCCCTTCCTTCCTTCCTTCCTTCCTTCCTTCGTTCCTTCCTCTCTCTCTCTCTCTCTCTTTTTTGCTCTTGTTGTCCAAGCTGGAGTGCAATGGTGTGATTTTGGCTCACTGCAACCTCTGCCTCCTGGGTTCAAGTGATTCTCCCGCCTCAGCCTCCCAAGTAGCTGGGATTACAGGCACCTGCCACCATTACTGGCTAATTTTTTATATTTTTAGTAGAGATGAGGTTTCACCATGTTAGCCAGGCTGGTCTCAAACTCCTGACCTCAGGTGATGCACCTGCCTCAGCCTCCCAAAGTGCTGGGATTACAGGCATGAGCCACTGTACCTGGCCACCAGTGTGGTCTTCTATCCAGATCAGTAAAACTCTTTATATTAGAAATAAGCCTGTTTTGGTGTCTTATCATTTGTGTCTTCACTGAAAAAGCACTTTTAATTGCCTTCCAGAAATTTTCCTTGCAATTTATAACTTGGCTTTTAGCACAAGAAGTTTAACTTTTGGCCCGATTCAGCTTTTGACATATCTTCCTCACTAAGCTGAATCATTTCTAGTTTTTGATTTAAAGTTGGAGATGAATGACTCTTCCTTTCACTTGAACACTTAGAGGGCATCATAGGGTTTTTAGCCTAATTTCAGAATTGTTGTATTGCAGAAAATATGGAGGTCCAAGGAGAGGAAGAGAGACAGATGAATGGGTGGTTGGTGGAGCAGTCAGAATACACATATTTATTAAGTTTGCCATCTTATATGGGCACGGTTCATGGTGTCCCAAAACCATTACAAAAGTTGTATCAAAGATCACTGATAACAGATCACTGTAATAGGTTAAATAATAATGAAAGGGTTTGCAATATTGTGAAAAGTACCAAAATGTGACATAGAGACATGAAGTGAGCATGTGCTGTTAGATAAATGACACCTACATTGGAGACTAAGAAGAGGGGAGGGGTGAGGGATAAACAACTAAATATTGGATACAATGTACACTATTTGGGTGATGGGTACACTAAAATCCTAGACTTCACCATTATACCATTCATCCATGTAACCAAAGACCACTTGTACCCCTAAAGCCATTGAAATAAAAAGTATGTATGAAATAAATTGAAGAAAAATGGCACCTATAGACTTGTTCTATGCAGGGTTGCCACAGATGTTCAATTTGTAAAAAAAAAAAAAAAAAAAAAAAAATGCAGTATCTGAAAACTACAATAAGGAGAAGCACAATAAAACAGGGTGTGCTTGTGCTTTTCATTGACATGAAAACTCTTTTGGGCCTGAAATCTTTTGAGTCAAATTTCCTGAAGTGCTAGTAGGGTTGAATTGTGTGCTCCTAAAATATGTGTTGAAATCCTAACTCCCAAAACCTCAGAACGCGACCTTTTGGGAAATAGCATTGTTGCAGATGTCATTAGTTAAGATGAGGTCATTCTGGGGTAAGGTGGCCCCTAATTTGATGTGACTGGTGCCTTATAAGAAGAGGAGAGAGAGATGCAGGGAGAAGAACGCCATGTGACAACACAGGCAGATTGGCGTGACCTGGCTGCAAGCCAAGGAACCCCAGGGACTGCTGTCACCAGCAGACGCTCGCAAGAGGCAAGGAAGGATTTTACCCAGAATCTCACAGGGAGCATGGCCCTGCTAACACCTCGGTTTTGGACTTCTTGCCTCAAGAACTGTGAGAGGATACATTTTAAATTGCTTCAAGCCACCTCGTTTGTGGTATTTTGTCATGGCAGCCCTAGGAAATTAACACAAGTACTATGCTAAACTTAATGAGCATGTTTAGCTACTCTAGAAAAGTAGCTTTCTTAGAGTTACTCTAGAAAAAAAGAAATATTTCTATTACTTATGAAAATGAGCACATTGAGGTTTTCCACAGGTGATGGATTTTTCTATCCTAGAAGTGATTATAGCTATAGAATGACTGGCTGACTTTCAGGGGAAAGAGAAAAGAACCTCTTGCTTTACCACACTATTCAGAGGCTTTTTTTTTTTCTTCCCCTGAACTTCCAAACTTTTTGCAAAGAAGTTTGGGTCCCAGGAGGACCAAAAGGCTTTCAGTCGTAAGATAAGAAAATTCTGCTTGCATTTACTATTTATGACTTGTGGCTTCATATTGTCATGTGACCACATGATGCTCTGCTTTTAAGAACGTGCAAATGACATGAGATTCATTATTTTTTCATGTAAAGAGGATGATGGCAAGCTCTGCTGTGTAATACACAACCAGGCTGTCACTCTTGCTCTGAAATTGGTATTAACATTGTCCATTTAGAAATTAGTGGACTACATGCCATATTCATGAACATAATATTTGACACACAGGCAGTATTTCATGGATAAAGCATTCAAGTGTTTAATTGCAGTACATGATTCATGGGAAAGTCTTCAACTCTGAGCAATTTATTCCCTGGTACTAAACTCAGGAGCATATTTTTCCAAGGAAAGCACACATCTAATAAGGAAATCCATTAGCTTTGTTCTCATATTTCTCCTCCAACAAGGGGGCTGCTGCTGTTTGTACTGCTAAGTTTGATTCAGTTTCTCAGTGCAAGCAGAATGAAATTGAAATAGTCAAATAAGTTGGAGTAAATACTAAAAATTCACCTTATAGTAATCCAAAGTGTCCTAGACAAGAATTGAATTTTGTTTGTTTGTTTGTTTTTGTTTTGAGACGGAGTCTTGCTCTGTTGCCCAGGCTGGAGTGCAGTGGCGAATTTGTATGTATTTTTAAAAAGCCTTTCTTCTGGGGGAAAGAAAGTTTTGTGTTTCTGTCTGAAATACTGCTAATTGGAAACCCAGTCCTGTCATGGAAATGCTGCTCTGTTCTGTTCTTTGCACACGTTCAATGCTAATGTATTCTGTTCTTTGCACACGTTCAATGCTAATGTATCCCTCCTGGCCTCAGCTTCAAGGAATGTCTTAAGCTATGGAATGATGAACTTCCTCTCTTTTTGTTGGAAGAAATTCCACATTTCTTTGAGTCAATTTTTGGCCCAGGGTACTACTGCACAGTTATGACTATTTTTAGTGGTTTTCTTTTATACTTTAACATGTTCCCCAGAATTGTTCTAAAATAGCTGAATGATCATATAATTATTTTCTCTTCTTTTGAAATTCATCTTCCATTGCTTTTGATGTTATCTCTGTTCTCTAAAACATTGAATAAAGGACATTCATTCCTTCATTTGTTCAACTATTGTCTACCACTGGAGTTGGTGAACAGAGGCTCTCTGCCTGTATCTGTACCATTTGCAGGCTAAGAATGCTTTTTACACTTTTAAATGGTAGGGAAAAAATTGAAAGAAGGGTAATATTTTGCAACACATGAAAATTATATGACATTCAGATTTCAGTGTCCATAAATGAGGTTTTATTGGAACAGGGCCACACTCATCTGTTTGCTATTGCTTATGGCTGCTCGTGGCCTGGAAAAGCCTCATGGCCAGTCTAGTAACTCAGGACTTCTGCCTCCTTCTCATGGCTCCAAATTCACCAGCACTGCCCTAAGGGCTCTTGTTCCTAGGATATGCCACTGCCTTGCATCTATTTCTCTCTGGTCTACCCAGTCCCTTTTGTGTGACACCCCAGTAGGGCTCTGCATGGCTTGAACCCAGATGTTTTCCTTTCAGGGTAGATCAGCAGCTTATGATCTAGCTGTATCCACATCCCCATCCAGCCTCATCTGCTAGTTTGGCATCCCACGTACTCTCTGTCTGGAAGGGGAGCTTGGACAATAATGAAATAAAAGTTACTATTAAAAAAAAAAAGAAATGGCTCTGTAGTTGAGTTCTCTCATCTTCCTTTTGTTTAACTGATTTTTTTTTTTTTAAGCTTAAAGGTAGGAACCTACTTTCACAATTGTTAAATTTCTTCTGATTAGTTTTGGCCCAGTATCGCTGCCTGTGGAGATGTTTTTGAAACTTTATTTTCTTGGCCAATACACAGCTATCTTTCTTAGAGTTGTCTGTTCTAGAGATTTTGTTTGTTTATTTGTTTGTTTTGCAGACATATGTTCTGCATTTTAATCTGATGTATTGATCAAATGTTCAAGAGCGCTGATCCCCAAACAGAACTTCATGTCACTATCCTAAAGATGTCTCCCCAATTCAATATTAATCTATTATGTAGCATTCATTAGGAATGATTTTTTAAAATAAATGCTAATATCCATAACAATACATGATTATGGAAGATTGTCATATGTTTTATAAAATTAAGATAAACTCTGTCTAAGTCCTTCCCTTGCTCCCAAAGCTTAGAAGTTCTCTTCAGGCTCTCTGTGAATATAGCAGAACCAAAAGAGAAATTTTTGAAGTCAGACAGACCTGGATTCAGACTCTGTGTCTTCCACTTCATCTAGGGAAGTGCTTCTCTACACTTCAGTGTGGTGGTGAGAGTTCTGTGGAATGAGGGGTGTGCTAATAAAGCAATTACATACACACATGGCATTACTAATAGATTCCCCTATAAATGGTAGATTTAATTATTACCAGTAATGAAATTATCAGAAAAGAAATGAGGTTAGCTTAGGGTGACTTATTCTCAGTAAATTCACACTGGCATCCAGTGGAGAAGAAATTCGTTTCTAAATATCCATGTATCATTTTTTTATCATTGGTCCTTGTGGTTTGCATGGGTTCAATATCATGTATACTGTCCTGAGGTTTTTGCAGTCTATTCTTGGCTAAATTTTGTTATCCCACATTTCTGACTCCAGTCCTTGTCAAATCTCCTATATACTGAAATTCTTAAATATTACTGATGGTCTTTTTATTTTCACACCCCCTAGTCCTGTATATAATTATCTTGAGCATGTGAATATGAACACATGAAAGCAGCCAGGTATTTCTGTATAATCTCCTGTGAGGCTTCTCTTCAGCTGAAAAATTGGATATGGGGTGAAGAGCTCTGGATCAGGAGTAGAAACCTCCAAATACTGGTGTTAATCTGCTTCTTAACTAGCTGTGTGACCTGAGATGTGCTGTTTAACCTCTCTTAACACTAGTTTATTCCTTGGTAAAAATAATTGGTTTCTGCCAGATGCTGTCCATGAGTTCCTTCTTGTTCTAGAATCTCATAGTCATATATTAAGAATATAAGAGAAACCCTTTGAAACGTTTATAGGGAGGGAACATGCATGCACTATTCAGTAAACACACAAGTTTCCTGTAATGACTGAGAAGATCGTGGTGGCAGGTAGATTCTGTAGGAATTCAGAGAAGAGAGGGATTTATGGGTGTCATATTGTTGAGAATGGATTATCTGGAAGAAGTATAACCAAAAGAGAGAATTGAGATGGAAAAGGGTTTTTTAATTCTTGCAAAAGTAAGATAAACTGCATGCAAGCCCTTCCCTTGCTCCAGAAGCTTAGAGGTTCTTTTCAGGCTCTCTGTGAGTATAGCAGTTAAAAGAGAAATTTTTGGAGTCAGATAGACCTTGATTCAAACTGTGTCTTCCATTTCATCTAGGGAAGTGCTTCTCCACACCTCAGTGTGGTGGTGAGGATTCCGTGGAATGAGGGGTGCGTCAATAAAGCAATTACATCTTGTTGATGTTTTAATCCTTTCCAGGATGAATGTTAGTGTAAGATGGCTGCTGACCACTCTTTGGAATACTGCCTTGACCTGATCTCAGAAATGGGCAAGATGGTACCAATTATTTCCAAGCATACCATTTTGAGACCATATATAATTTTAGTTGGAGTGAAATAACATTCAACAAGTAGAGTTATTTTGAAATGGTCCTCTGGCCTCAGAAAATTGCTGAGTATTTCTTCTTAGCAACTTTTGAAGGCAAACAACTCATATAATTGCTACTAAGCTTTTGCTTCTTAATGTTCAATCAAGGTTGAGAGAAAAAACTGTGGAGTAATAGACGGTATCAACTTAGGGTGCTCTTTTGAGGGATGCAGTGAAATATGGTGGCTGGGCATATAGGTTCTGGACACAATGATTTTAACTGAATGAAGTTAGAGAAGTAACTTAACTTTTTACCTCAGCTTCTTCATTTTAAAAATGGCTTTAATATAAAACCTGTAACTATTTTGTTAGGGTGAAATGTGTTATTACCCACAGAGCTTACTCTAGTTGTTGGATTAAAGTAAATGCCTCCTAAATCTCATTTATTATTATTCTTAGCGTTTTTGTAGGCTCCCACAAATGCATACACATGTTGTTAAAAGAAAACAGTACTTTATGAAAACTTATGAAACATACTTATGAAATAGTATGAAATGGAGAGGAGAAATGTGAAATATTCTGGGCATTTCTCCAGGCATAAATTATAATACATGGGACCATTTTATATCCTCCTTTATGTATAGGAGGAATGACTGGCCTCTCTGACAGTCAGTCCCATCACATCTTCTTAGTTTTTGAATTGAAAATTGTTACACAATTTTTTAAAAAGATCTTAGAATTTTGAGTGACCTCTCTGTACCTTAGAAATCATTCTATCATATGACTCTAATCAGTGGTTTGATCATTTAAGATTAATTTGTTTATTATCATTGAAATGTCAAAATCTAAACATCGTTTTACCTAACTTGTGAATTTATTTTAGTGGATCAACTGTGTAAAGGATTTCGTTATACAATAAAATAATAGTAAATCTGTTTTAAAATCATTAAAAGGAATAGCTAAAGATAAATGTATTCCTCTAGGAGTTTCTGGCAGAAAAAATAAAAAACAACATTATTCCCATGAAATGGGTGTAATAGATCTTCCTCTTTCAGAATTTCTGTGACTCTTTCATCTTGCGTTCACTCAGCTGTGGAAATCAACACCCAAAGGATGTAGTAGGGTGAGACATAACATGTGGGAGTGAAGAAAGCATAAAAGACATTTAAAAAACTGGGGGCACTAGGTAGAAAATTCATCTGCTACTGCGGGAAATCAACTAACTCATAAAGTACTTCGTGCATTCTTAATTCTGTCGCAGAATTAAAAGCTAGTTCTTCAACTCTGTTTTCTTTTTGAAGCCTTCTGACAATCAATTCTCTGCTCTTTTTTTCCTCTCTCTCCATAACAATTGTTACTGGGGACAAAATAGGGTGCTGGTGGGGAACAGTAAAAAGAAATAATGGTTTGAACTTAATTCAGTGTATGTTTAGTATAAGGAAGGAAAGCTCTTGGACAGTGAAGAGCAATTCTGCAGTGAAAGGCTCTTTGCTTGGCGTATTTAAAATGGGATTAAGTAAAGTACTGGAAAATACATACTATGCAAAAATGCCACTTTGGCAGGAAGATGGGTTAGAGGCCTCCATAGAGGTTTTCCATCTTAAAGTTCTCTATTTTGATAGCACAAGACATTAGTTCATCAAATGGTGTAGTGGAAATATTGTTTGCTTATGCAAACTGGGTAGATTTGAAGAATTGAAAACACAGCCAATAAGGAGCTACAAGACAATGGTTTGTGCACAAAACTAAAAGACCTTGGTTTCACAGTGAGCCTCTTGCTGGCTGCCAGGCTTAGTTCTCTTCCAGGTAGGAAGTCACCTGTGAATCGATAAATGTGGTTAGACTCAACTTTGTTTATAGAGTTGGATTACACTGTAGAGAAGACACATGCAAGTATTTGTCACCAAAGTATTTATTTGTCAGTCATTTTCTACTATCTTTATTTTTTCCCTCTTGAAATACAACTTGGCCTTCTCTGCAAAACCCATTTTTTTCTATTTGAAGGACAGATCATAGTTGAAATGACACAACAATTTCCACATACTCTCCTTCCAAAAAAGGATTCAAAACCGCTGAGTATCATGGAAAACAAATTTTTATAACCTTTACAAATGTTTTGATTTGTAACATCCTTATGTTGGACTTAATTTTCACCTCCTGCCTGATTATCCTTCATCACCTTGACGGGAAAAACGTGTTCTCCTCTGTGATCTTCTCTCTTAAAATGAGTGTGAAAAGTAAAGGCCACCTGTTACCATTTAGACGTGCAGTTTTTCTCTAAATCCACTTGACATTTCAAGCCTTCACATTTGCTACTTTGCAATAACATTTTCCTTTATGGACTATGTGATTTCTAGAATGGTGCCATGTAGGTCAAAATCTAGCCTGGAATGAATGGTGTTAAAATCTCTAAGCTTAAGGTTATTTTAGGTCTTCATCTCCTACAGGGGAAAGATTATACTATGTCCTTATGCAAAAATACGTGAAGCAGATTTCTTCTTGTGTGCCAGGTCTGATGAGTTGGAAATGACTGCCTGGATGGCTGCATTGAGTTTGGCTATTTATGGACAACCAAGAAAAAGTCTGCACCAATTTGGGATGTCGGTCCTGGGTTAGGGGTTGGGCAGTGTCCTGTATTAGCCTTTCCTTCTTTAGAAACCTCTCCCAGGATGTCATTGCTGTACTATACACCCCTACCTTTTTAGCTGAGAAAGTAGCATGGCCACAGGTGTGTGGCAACAACTTCTGCCCTGTTCCTTCCTCCTGTTTCCCCATCTACTGCCTTAACCTGAGGGATATTCAATCCCTGTGCATTTTCCAAACAAAGAGGGACAATTACTGCCTGGATTGAAAAGCCCAGGCAACGTGATGTGTGTTCATCAAGAGATATCTGCAACCCTTCCCTCTGAGCCTCAGGGGGGTCTTAGTCACCAAAGAGGTGCAGGTTGCAGCAATATTTGCTCTTGGTGAATTTTCAGATGCTAGGGTAATTCCACAGCCTGTAAATGGAGACAAGATGCAGGCTGCAGACTGGGCAGCAGCTGTGGGCAGATAAGAGCGTGTCATTCCATGCCAGAGGTTAATGGGAATTGTCAGTGTGTTGGTGATTTTTCCAATCGTTTGTTCTCATTTTGACAGAGGTTGTGGTCTGAGCCAAACCTAGGATTCTATTTCCAAGAACACCTGTTGCTCCATGGATCAAATGTAAGAGATCCTTCTTGGGAACTCCTTCTATTCCAAATAGCACCATGTCTGTCCGCTGCATACCGTCTACATTCCTGACATACGCTTTCCCCTGGCTGAGCCTGTGGTCACCAGATGGCTAATCTCCTCTTTGCTGCATGTTGTTTTCTTGCAAAGCTTTAAAAATATTTCTTTCCTTTTTGTTTCTGAGTAGGGTATATAAATATACCCAGAAATATATTTCAAGTCAGCACTTAAATCTCTCTGCCTGCTTTAGCAGAGAGTTCGGTGTAATAATAATCCATGAAGTAGTCAAAGTTAAAGTTTATTTTAATATTTATATTTAGAATACAATCAATCAAATGCACATAAACACACCCACTCAGTACCCATGGCTCCTCTCTCTCTCTGACCGGTGTCTTCATGTGAGTCCAAACCTGGGAAAACCTGGCCCCTGCAATTATAAATCATTTGTACCCAGTCATTGAATGACTTGCATTAGTTTTCAGTAGATTTTTTTTTCCTTCAGCTTATTTGAATAGCTGCAAATTACTTCTATTATTTTAAAAATGAAAATATTTAGTGGACCAATCTATAACGTGACAGGTACCATTTAGCCTAAAGAGAGTAATTTACAATAATCAGGTTCTTTCACCTGGAAAGAGAAAGGGCATCTTGAGAAAGTAAAAGGCTTGTTGGCTTTGTTTTAAAGGTATTAGCATTGTGTTATTTGTTATCTCCTACAATAATGCCATATCCCATTTATTGAGTGTTTACTATGTGCCAAGCATTGAGCTAATTTTGCATGCATGATCAAACTTAATCTTCATGGAAATTTCTGAAGCAGTTATAGATTTCTAGTTGATGGATGAATATAATGACTTGAAGTGAGAAAGGTAATAAAGCACCTTACCAGAGGTCACACAGACAAGAGGTTGAACTAGAATTTGAACTTAGGTCTTTCTGCTTCCAATGCCCTTGTTCTTTCCTGCTTCACAATAAAGCAAAAGACAGGGCCTTCAACCAAACAGTATTGAGAGATCTCTTTCCAATTTTTTAATATCTTAAGTCTTCTTGCTTTTCTGGGCTTGCCTAAGATCTTGAATATAAGTGTCCCTAACAAAAATGAGCCCTTGGTGAGAAGGGTGTAGTGAGGGCTCATATCTCCTGGCCTTCTAACTCAAGACACTTTCTGGATTTCATCACCCTCTTGATAGGAGGTATGACATTGGCAAACCATTTCATATGACCTTCCTTCAATTATCCTTCCCAGCCACCTTCCGTCCTGTCCTCTTTTGCTGCAAAACTCATTTGCAGAGACCATTATGCCTCCTTGACATTTTATTGCACATTGATTTGCTTTTTATCATGTTTCCCCAAATAGAACCTCTGTCCCTGGAGAAGGAGACTTTATTTTATTCACTGTTGTATCCTCAGTACCTAGAAGAGTGTTGTCCATAGTAAACCCTTGCTAAGTATTTGCGGGATGAGTGAATGAAAACACAAGGCTTAGTTAGATGGTTGCATTTTCTTGTGCTCACAGGCATTTGAAATTTAGCCAAGAACCTCTCTCTTTCACATAGCATATATGATGAGCTGTGGATACTTTTTTATTTACTCTAGAAGCAGGGTTTTCGTGTTATAAAACAATTTAATATATCATTAGTACAGTAATGTTTTATATTCAGGACATATCTATATGTAAGCCCTGTCCTTTTGAAAACTCAAGTCAATTTGTAATTAAATACACTTTGGAAACATTGCTGTAATTTATCATGCAACATCACAGAACTTGAAAAACATTTCTTCCTCCCCTACCCTCTCCATATGCAAAAACAAAACAAAACAAAACAAAAGCCTATAAAAGATCCATTCTATTGCATTGCTTGAGCTTTCTGTGAAACCTTTGAAACGTTCATTACATTTAGGCAGAATGTGTACATGTTATCTCATGTCAATAGGTCCAGATTTCCCAAGTCCAAAAGGTAGAGGAGAAGAAACTCATGCTTCTACCACGTTTTGGTGGCTTTGAAGGAGATAGGAAAAATAGTTCTAGGGTTTTCTGGCTTTGGTTATTCCCTTTGCACAGCAGGGTGTTTAAGGATTGGGATTCAGGCTGCATTACAAACCTTCCCAGGAAGCACTATTTATAATGGTGTGAGTGTCGAAGGGTTAAGAAAGTCCATGAGATCTTGATGCTGGAGAGCAAGCTAGGAAGAAAATCTTTTTATGTTCCTAATGTTAATGGAAATGATTTTTCTTGCACTTGGATAAGGGGGAAAATATTTCCTCTTATTTTACTTGCATAAAGGGGGAAAATTCCTGTATTTCACAAAGCCAATGCATATCAAGTGATCTTCCCTGCATGTGTAGATGACTTATTCCTTTTTTTTTTTTTTTGAGACAGAGTCTCACTCTGTCGCCCAGACTGGAGTGCAGTGGCACGATCTCGGCTCACTGCAGGCTCCACCGCTCAGGTTCATGCCATTCTCCTGCCTCAGCCTCCTGAGTAGCTGGGAGTAGAATACTTATTCTGAAAGGATTTTCTCAGCCTTTCAGCAAGACTAGACATTATACTGCCTTTTCTCATCTCCCCATTGTAAGCTTTTGCTGTGTGACTCCTTGAGAAATATTCAAATTCTCAATGACTCCTTTTAAGTTAAAGTGTTTACTTAACAGCGAATGATCAATGTTGAGCTAAACAGGGAAGAAATCATCTGTATAGTTACATTTCTTTATATCTCCCAGCACATGTTTGCCTATTTTAAATGCTAACGTGGCAAGCTATGTTGGATAAGCATTCTGGGGTGTCCATGTGTTCATTATTTTGCAGCATAAAATGGAGATACTCAATCTTTGAAAATTGCTTTCTGAGGTTGGATACCGTATCGTGTCTTGTAACTCATATTTGTTCTCAATAAAAAGGCATTACCTGAGGAATATTCTTGTTATTGCTGGATCAACTCGTTACGAGAAAAGTGGGTTAAGATATATTGACATTTATTCTTTTGGGAAAAGCTGCTCTGGTGTGTGTGTGTGTGTGTGTGTGTGTGTGTGTGTGTGTGTTTACTATGCAGCTATTTACCAGTTAGATTGACGTCTTTAGAAAAGGAATGGCTCTTTTACAAGAAAGTCAAGTGTTAAGGGCATGGCATGTCAAGGAGGGCAGATCTGGATTTGATTTTTGACTTCAGTTTTCTAGCTTTGGGCAAGTACTTAATCCTGCTATGCCTCCACTTACTTCCTCATCTACGAAACTCGAAAAATAATAACACTGGTCTTAACATAGATTTAGTATGAAGTTTAAATAACTGATTTGTGTAAAGCACTGACCACAAAGCTGAGCACATACTAAGTCCTCAGTTTATGTTAACTGTTGTTATTAGTTCAGTTGGCAAGTGAACAGACAATGATGCAGACCAGGATTTGGAAAGGGATGGTCAGCGCCCTGTGGGTCCTAATTAATTAATGTCACGTCCCCACGGAAAACTGCTTTGAGTCCCTAAGTTAAGGTAAGCAGCCTGTGGTATACACTTTCATGGCATCTTGTACTTTTTTTTATCACAGTTTTAAGACATTATTGGTATGATTATCCACTTAGGGGCTGATAGGAGATGAAAGGTACCCTATCTATTTGGTGTACTGCTGTGTATCCAGTGCGTATTCCACAGTGCCTGAAACAGAGTGGATGCTCAAACCCATTTGGTGAGTAGATGGATGTATTCAACAAACAGGTATGAGGAGACCTTGTGTCTACCAGGACCTTCGGGAAGGAAGGTTACATGACCATTCTAGAGACTCTAGAGTCTGCACATTTTAAATCTGCCTCCTTACATAGTTTAAGTTCAGCCTAAAGGTTTCTCTGTACATTGTGAACTATAACCTAATGGAATTGTAAACAAACTGTAGTCTACTGTTGTACCAATCACCGAATTTTGGCCAATCAAAGGTGACCAACAGTTCAAACTGTGTTTAAATAAGGGAAACACTGAGCTGTAACCCACATGGCTATTTCTGTGCCTCGCTTCCATTTTCTGTACATCACTTTCCCTTTTCGTCCATAATCTTCTTCCACCACACAGATGCACTGGAGTCTGAGCCTACTCTGACTCCGGAGGCTTCCCAATTGATGGATCGTTCTTTACTCAACTGAACTCCTTTAAATTTAATTTGGCTGAGGTTTTTCTTTTAACAGCGGCTTAGAACTCAAGAAACATGGTTCTCAAGGACTTGAAATAGATTCTGTCTCTTCATTGTGCCTTGTAACATCTAAATTCCCCTTTGACGATGGTTTCTACAAGCATGCAGTAACTTGAGGATCTTTGAGCAATTGGTTTCAGTATATCAGTTTGCAGTAGAAACAGCATGTTTCATGCACATAGGAGCCAGACATAAACTAGTGAACTGGCTGGATGGGGACAGTGGCAAACTGGAGACAAGTGTCCTATTCCAGGGGCAGCCCCCACTCAGTTCTATTGATTTTTGCCAATGAAGGCCCAATATTACCAAATCTTCCAGTTTTTCAAGAGAAGCTAGACATCTATCTTTCTATGGGCAATCCTCCAACTTAAAAATGTTATCAATTAGTTAATTCTTTCTTAATAAAAAATTACGTGGTCCAAACCAACAGTTCCAATGGCTGAATGCAGCCTATGGGAACCTGTACAGACAGCTATGTCTGTACAATCCTAAATCACGTACTGCTAAACGAAAAAAGAAAACAGTGTCCTAAGTAATGTGAAAAAGCTACTTCAAAAAATGTCTGCAAAGAGTTGGGGTGCAGAAGATAGAAACACAGGTTTTAAGTTCATGGATCTGGGCGTGAGTCCTAGATCTGCCACTCACTAACAGTATGACCTAGGGTAAATTATTTACCCCCTCTGGGATTGCTTCTGCTGAGATGCCTTAATTTTCTGGGGGTTTATTTAATAGAGAGGAATAAAAATGTTTATCTATATTTTATAAGATGCTCAATTTATTACATGAAAACGTACAGCTCTAATAAACAGAATTTGAAATGTCAAATGGAACATTTAAAAGTTACTACAAATGGAATTCATTACATTCTCCTAGAATATATAAATTAAAATTAGAATTTTAATATGACTAAAATTTTGAACACTATAAATACCTTAAAGTAGACAAAATAACTATAATGTTTACTAAACTTATTCCTATAATTATACTTACACTATTCAAAATTATCTGTGCTCTGATTTATTTCTTGATTATTCCTACATATGTTTTTAAATACCTTTATAGGGTTATAAAAACATTTGTTTTAATTTAACTTGAAAATTATACTAGAATTTATGTTGATGCCATCCCAGGATTACAAAGATTTTCACTGATTCAAAAAACAAACACCCAATACTTTCTCATATTAACCAACATAAGATCTGGATTAACAGCCAGCTGATTTCTGATCTATGTAGAATTGCTTATCCCAAAGTGATTAAAAAAAACTGAAAACAACCTGATCGTTTGAATAGGTTCCTTATAAAACTCTACTCTGTTTGTTATACATGTGAAATAGTTTAATCTTGTGTCTTCCCACAGGTTTATATACTTGCAAGTTGTGTTTCTTTTATCTCCAGAATGAAGCACTCTTAAAAAGTTTTGCAAAGCCAGAACCATATTTTCACTGCCTTGTCAATGACTATTAATTGCCCTGTCCTAAATGCATTGTTTAAAACTTATCTATTTATTAGTATTAATAAATACTACTTAGTATTTTATTATATTCAGTAGGGCATCTAGCTCTCTGAGGACATTTGGTTCACCAATCATTTCAAAATGTAATGTTGAACCCTCTTTCTGTTTGGTCATTGAGTGTGACCACACACTGCATCTTCATGCTTCCTGATTACTACCCGTAATGAATCCTTCCTAACTTGGAGTTTCATTCCGAAGTTCCTTGGAACTACTTGCGTGACTCATAATTCCTTTATCTACCCTTCTCTACTTAGACAGAAGGTATATATCTACAACGTATGAACAGATGTACAGGAGAATAAATAGAAGAAACACTACACTTACATGTAATCTCTTCTAATTATTATAACCAATTGAAAATAATACATACATATTTATAGTCATTCTTCTTTTTGCAATAGAATGACTGCTTAGATCACTTTGTGTTAACTTTCTCCATTTGTTTTCAGAATAGAATCATGGTCTTTTACAGACTCAAATCGGTTCCATTTAGCCATAATTATTTTTCTCTTTTTGATCCTCAAATTACCTGAAGTTGGTCAGTATAAGCTTCTTTAAGCTGACTGTTTTTCCCTATGTTCTCAAGAGCACCACTTTTTTTTTTTTTAAAGCAAATTTCGTTGTTCCAGGATGTCCTGATATTACTCAGTTTCAAGGCAGGGGATCAGTCACCCTCTAAGAATCCTAGGTTTCTTTACAGGAGAAACTTATTGGAAACTGATATCTGGACCCTAGAGAACCACATAAAGAGTTGATGAGGTAAAAGTGCTGCTGACATGTTGGGTCAATTTTAGAGAAAAAAAAAAAACTGAAAAAAAATTTCCTTTTAGGTAAATTGAGTTCATTTTGATTTTTCCAACTTAACTATAATATTACTCAATTCTCCTTTAAATGTGATTTTCTAATTAATTTTCTCCATACTAAAAAATGTTTTCCCGCAACCAAGCTGTAATAGTATAATCTCTGTTACAATTCTTATATAGTCTCATATTCCACCAATCTGTAGTCACTTTGGGGGTTTCTTCCTCCTCAGTGGAATGATTCTAATAACACGCAGCTGGCAGGGTTGTTGTGAGGAGCAGAAAAGAACTCTCACAATGCGTAGTAGAGGACACATTTGGCAAACGGAAGCTAATATGATTAAGCATACATAACCCAGCAGCACACTTACCTACCATGCAAAATGCCTCTTTCTCAGAAAGTAGAATTTGTGTGTAAGCTGTAGAAGCTCTATTTAGAATGTACTAGTGATACACAGAAAAAAAAATTACTTTTCCAAAAATAAATGCCTTCTATCTCTTTTGTATTGCTAATCCTCTATGTGACATTCTGTAGCACTTTTAAATATTTTTGTATTAACATTGAAATTATACATCTGGGTGGTTTCTGCATCTGCTTGGGTATTAATAGTCTATTCTGATCTGTCTCCATTTATGGAGGAACTGTTATACCATTAAGGGTTGGATTGTGTGGCTGGAAACCAGTAGTTAAAAAACCAGACCCATAGGTTAGGAAACTCAGATGTATCTTGAGCAACCTTGGCCACAAGCACAGACAATTTTTTTTGTAGCTGTTTTTTAAATCCAAAAATTACTGTCCATGGCACTACAAAAGATGAATCCTCATCCTCAGTTCTTTTGCATTACCGATAAAGCTGATTTTGAAGGAGGCCTCATTTTAATCATTAACCAGCAGTCACTTCGTCTTTCAATACTACCCACTAAATACCTACGATGTGGTTAAAACTGTGATGTGGTTAGAGGTGTTTGTATCAAGGGTCCTGTATTTGAAGACTCTTTACTGTTATGGTGAAAGAGCACTAGTTTTGGAGTCAAAAGTCATTTAAAACTCAGCTCTGTCTGATTAGCTGTGCAATCCCAAGTTAATTGGTTCCCTTTTCTGAGCCTGTCTTTTTTCCCCTCTGTCCACAGGTAAAGAAAATACCTACCTAAGTAATAGGGATCAAATTTAATGAGATAAGATTTGTCAAAATGCTTTATATACTGTATATGTATATACAAATGTTTTACTAGTAAAGAGTATAAGATACGTTGCTCTTATGACTTAGACAGACATACCTATTATATGCTAACTCCTAAATGATAAATTGTCATTGCAACAACAACAACAAAAAGAATCATTTTCAAGAGGGGCCTTGTAAGTTCAGAGGAGAAAAAGAGCATGCCCTAGAAGTTAGGGAATTGGCTGCGTGGTGGCTCATGCATGTAATACCAACACTTTGGGAGGCCAAGGTGGATGGATCACGAGGTCAGGAGATCAAGACCATCCTGACCAACATGGTGAAACCCTGTCTCTACTAAAAATACAAAAAATAGTTGGGTGTGGTGGCAGGTACCTGTAATCTCAGCTACTTGGGAGGCTGAGGCAAGAGAATCGCTTGAACCCAGGAGGCGAAAGTTGCAGTAGGCTAAGATGGCACTACTGCACTCCAGCCTGGTGACAGAGCTAGACTTCATCTCAAAAAAAAAAAAAAACAAACAAACAAACAAAACACACACACACAAAACAGGCCAGGCGCGGTGGCTCACTCCTGTAATCCCAGCACTTTGGGAGGCCGAGGCGGGCAGATCATGAGGTCAGGAGATCGAGACCATCCTGGCTAGCACGGTGAAACCCAGTCTCTACTAAAAATACAAAAAACTAGCTGGGCGTGGTGGTGGGCGCCTGTAGTCCCAGCTACTTGGGAGGCTGAGGCAGGAGAATGGCATGAACCCGGGAGGCAGAGCTTGCAGTGAGCTGAGATAGCACCACTACACTCCAGCCTGGGTGACAGAGCAAGATTCCGTCTCAAACCAAACAAACAAACCAACCAACAAACAAAAGAGTTAGGGAGTTTAGGCAAAGATATATATTAGAGCTCAGATTTAACTTAGGCTTTAAGGAATTGTTAAGAATTTGAAAAGAAAATAAATGAACAGAGGCAAAGAACACCCTAACATCTAGGACATAGTCAATAGACCCACCTGACTGTAACAGAAGGTTCCTGAGAGGGGCAGAAAGATGTGAAAAGATGGAGATTAATGTTGGAGAGCTTTAAATGCCTGGCTAAGGATTTCAGACTATCCGGTCGGCAATATGGGGAAACTTTAATGGCCTACAAATCAATTTTAAACAATCAGCTTCCTGAAACACAGAGATTTTTATTTATTCTATTCAGAGAGAGGCAACTTCTTTATTCAATGATGGGCTGAGATTTGCTTTGATTTTCAATAATTTTCAAATAATCTTTTCAGTGGTTCTTGAAGATGATTCTGGGAAACATTTTCCTTTTCCTTTACAAAGGCAAAATTTCTGGATGAAATTCAAGCCCAGTGTGTTTGTTCTCTAAGCCCATCTCTTCATTTCCTCTTTCTTCTTGGAGACAAATACTTTGATCTGTTTCCCAAACATTTCTGTTTATAGACCTTCCCGGGCTGCCTAGCAGGCTGTCGTGTGTCTGGTAGCATTCCGTTGCTCTATGAGTGTGGAGACCCATCTGCCATAGTACCAGACACGTAGTAAGCACTCAGGAAAAATTTCCTGGACAGGTGAGGAAAGGAAGGAAACAGGAAAGGTTAAAAATAAAGGACTGAAGAGAGAAATGCAAGCCTACCTGGAAAACGATAGGACAGCGTCATCTGAACCCAGCAAATTGCAAACCTATGCCTTGGACCATTTACAAGCTCACTTCTTCATGATTAGAGTGTTAAAGACTGAAATCAATAAGAAAGATTTATCTTGTAAAATAGCAGAATAGTTTGAGAAACACCTTGCAATAGAAGGTCAGTAGGGAATTTCTAATGGACCATATATTCTTGACCATTTTCCCCATCCCTCCACTTGGTATGATGTAATTTAAAAGGGCCTGGGGAGCTCAAAGCAAATTTAAAGGAACTCTGAGTGGTGACATGAGAAATAGGAGGGCTGGGCAATAGTTGCTGTGTCAGTTGATTGCAGCTACATATTGACAAAACAAACTTGTGTACAAAGTCACAAAACTATTTTGTTTTCTGTGGCCTTCTAACTTTTTTCTTCCATAAAAGAGGAAGACTTTATGTCTAAAATGTGGTGATATTTTTAGGAGAAAATGTGTATAGAAGCATGAGTAATAAATAATGCTAATCTATTCTTTATAGACATTAACAAGCTCTTCTGTGTATATACGGCTTTGAATGGGGGGTGGGAGGGTGGCTGGGAATGGGCAGAAAATAGCATCAGGAGACTAAATTGCTGAGTGATCTTTAAAATGCTTTCAATGTATTACCTCTCTCCTATAGAACTAGGTTTATTTGGGAGCAGGGGTTTCATTCAGATATAAAAAGAGGGAAGTCACCACTTTTTGTTTTGCCATTAATATCCTCTAGAACTGTGACACCCATTATGGCAGGTCAAGTCATATGTGGCTCTTTAAATTTAATTTAAATGAATTCAAGTTGCATAAAATGTAAATTCAATGCCTCAGTCCCATTACCACATTTCAAGTGGTCAGTTGTCACATGTGGCTAATGGCAACCATATTGAGCAGGGCAGATACAGAAAGTAGAAAGTTCTACGATGATGGAAAGTTCTGTTGTGCAGTGCTGTTCTTGAAACCAGCCAGGTTTGGGGCCTAATTATCAATAGCCAGTGTCACCTGACTTGGATTTCACAGTGCCTTTAGGTCTTTCACTGGATTTTTTAAAAAGCAATTTCACTTTTATCACTTGTATGAATGGCAGCGATTTTACTAAGCCTGTTGGGAAAGCCTAGGTTGGTTTGGTAGGAAACAGCAAAGAAAAAAACCCATATGAATCACACTTAAGTGTTTGTTTCTTACTATGCGAGAGATTGAGAAATAATATTAGGTAGGTGCAAAGGTAATTGTGGCTTTTGTCATTACTTTTAATGGCAAAAACTTCATTTACTTTTGTACTAACCTATACATTAACTCGTTACAAGCCTCTTTATAACTCCTGATTTAACATTTTCCAAAATGCACTGTGAGGGACACTCTGGAGAAAGATCCTTGGAGAAAGCAGGGATTACAGTCAAAACACAGTAGAAAATGCCCCAGGCCATCCTCCACACCCAGTCAGAGTGAACTTGTAAAACTGCTAAGGAGAGTTCACTTCCTTCTAAAACTAAACCAGATTAGAGACTTAAATGTTAGACCTAATACCATAAAAATCCTAGAGGAAAACCTAGGTAGTACCATTCAGGACATAGGCATGGGCAAAGACTTCATGTCTAAAACACCAAAAGCAAC